>NC_133328.1:320594495-320894495 GCF_042186555.1 Aquarana catesbeiana
GCCCTGTTTATGCTTCCCAAATACTGCTTCATCAAAACTGCCCCATCAGAATTACCCCATCAAAACTGCCCCATCATATTCCTCTATTATAAATCAGTACATGGTGTGTCTGTCCCCTCCCCCGGGCTGTGTAATCAGCTGAGATGCTCCAGCCACCTTCCCCCCTGTGTATAACAGAAGCTTTGGTAACCATGGCAACAAAACAAACACTAACAGTACACTCTGATTAATGGCTAAAATTTCCTGAAATGACCTCTAAACAAATGGCCGTATTTTAAAAACTATACATCCTACAGCGAAGATCTTTATATTGTGAGAATCACAAGACCCGGACCTAGATTTTGATGTATAGTATGTCTCTGAAATATTAAAAATGAAGGCACAGTCGCAGTTTAGAAATTGCCCTTCAAATTTGGAGGGGGCTAGAGTGTAGTTTCAATGAATGTCAATGGACGGCGTGAGTTGCAAACAAATGGTCATATTGTGAAAACTATCAGGACTATGGCTTAGCCGTGGACATGATTAGTGGCAGCAGGGATAGCTGAACGTTTTGATATAAGATTTGTGTAGGTGGGCTTGAAAATGAGGGAGTGGCGGCAGTTTAGAAATCATGTTCTGATTTTCCAGCTTTTGTCATCTCCCACTCTAGTTTCCCCATTCATTCCTATGGGACCAATTTCTCCGCAAAAACGACGATATTTCGTGAACCATTCAGCGAAACATTCCACAAAGTAATAGCACACCATTCGGGAACAATCCGCACGTTTCGGTATATTACTTGTCTATGTAGTGTAAAAACTGTGGGAGGAGTTAGGGTGGTAAATTTGGCTATAATAATAAGAATAATATATATGTGAGATAACAGTAAGTGGTCTTGCTATGCAAGAACACTTAACTAGAAAAGGTACAATTTCTGGGGAAATTGTGAAAGTGTTCTTGCCTCTACAACTGGAGTGGGCGGAGTAACTGGGTGGGGTGGAGTGGCTTGAGTAACTGTGAAAAGTGTTAAAAAGCTTAATATTTTAAAAAGTATAAATAGTAGTAAAAAAGTTCCATCATTCGCTGAAAGAGCTGAACATTTTTTTCAAAAGTAATTTTTTTTTTCAAAAATGAATTTTTTTTAATCAAAAATGATTTTTTTTTCTTCAAAAGTAATTTTTTTTTTCAAAAGTAATTTTTTTTTTCAAAGGTAATTTTTTTTTTTCAAAAATGAATTTTTTTATTTCAAAAATAATTTTTTTTTCGAAATTATTATTTTTTTTAAAGTAATTTTTTTTTCAAAAATAATTTTTTTTTTTCAAAAATATTTTTTTTTCAAATATATTTTTTTTTCAAAAATATATTTTTTTTTTTTCAAAAATGATTTTTTTTTTTTTCAAAAATTATTTTTTTACTTTTTTCAAAAATTATTTTTTTTTTTTACATGGGGCGGTCATAATGTTTTGGCTGATCATGGGGTGGTCATAATGTTTTGGCTGATCATGGGGTTGTCAGCTTTTGTCACTTCCCACTCTAGTTTTGAACATTTCGCCATTCATTCCTATGGGACCAATTTCGCCGCAAAAACGTCATTTCGTGGACCATTCGGCAAAACATTCCACAAAGTAATAACACACCAATCGGGAACAATCCGCTCGTTTCGGTATATTACTTGTCTCTGTAGTGTGAAAACTGTGGGAGGAGTCTACAAGCATTATCAAGTCTAGCAGATGAAGTCACATGCATTTGGGGTGTCTCAGCATCTTGTGTTTACAACCACTGTTTCCTAGCAACGCTCATGCCCTGTTTATGCTTCCCAAATACTACTTCATCAAAACTGCCCCATCAGAATTACCCCATCAAAACTGCCCCATCATATTCCTCTATTATAAATCAGTACATGGTGTGTCTGTCCCCTCCCCCGGGCTCTGTAATCAGAGCTGAGATGCTCCAGCCACCTTCCCCCCTGTGTATAACAGAAGCTTTGGTAACCATGGCAACAAAACAAACACTAACAGTACACTCTGATTAATGGCTAAAATTTCCTGAAATTACCTCTAAACAAATGGCCGTATTTTAAAAACTATACATCCTACAGCGAAGATCTTTATATTGTGAGAATCACAAGACCCAGACCTAGATTTTGATGTATAGTATGTCGCTGAAATATTAAAAATGAAGGCACAGTCGCAGTTTAGAAATTGCCCTTCAAATTTGGAGGGGGCTAGAGTGTAATTTCAATGAATGTCAATGGACGGCGTGAGTTGCAAACAAATGGTCATATTGTGAAAACTATCAGGACTATGGCTTAGCCGTGGACATGTTTAGTGGCAGCAGGGATAGCTGAACGTTTTGATATAAGATTTGTGTAGGTGGGCTTGAAAATGAGGGAGTGGCGGCAGTTTAGAAATCATGTTCTGATTTTCCAGCTTTTGTCATCTCCCACTCTAGTTTCCCCATTCATTCCTATGGGACCAATTTCGCCGCAAAAACGACGATATTTTGTGAACCATTCGGCGAAACGTTCCACAAAGTAATAGCACACCATTCGGGAACAATCCGCACGTTTCGGTATATTACTTGTCTATGTAGTGTAAAAACTGTGGGAGGAATTAGGGTGGTAAATTTGGCTATAATAATAAGAATAATATATATGTGAGATAACAGTAAGTGGTCTTGCTATGCAAGAACACTTAACTAGAAAAGGTACAATTCCTGGGGAAATTGTGAAAGTGTTCTTGCCTCTACAACTGGAGTGGGCGGAGTAACTGGGTGGGGTGGAGTGGCTTGAGTAACTGTGAAAAGTGTTAAAAAGCTTAATATTTTAAAAAGTATAAATAGTAGTAAAAAAGTTCCATCATTCGCTGAAAGAGCTGAACATTTTTTTCAAAAGTAATTTTTTTTTTCAAAAATGAATTTTTTTTAATCAAAAATGATTTTTTTTTCTTCAAAAATGATTTTTTTTTTCAAAAGTAATTTTTTTTTCAAAGGTAATTTTTTTTTTCAAAAATGAATTTTTTTATTTCAAAAATAATTTTTTTTTCGAAATTATTATTTTTTTTAAAGTAATTTTTTTTTCAAAAATAATTTTTTTTTTTCAAAAATATTTTTTTTTTCAAATATATTTTTTTTTCAAAAATAATTTTTTTTTTAAAAGAAATTTTTTTTTCAAAAATATTTTTTTTTTTCAAAAATAATTTTTTTTTTTCAAAAATATTTTTTTTTTCAAAAATATTTTTTTTTTTTTCAAAAATGATTTTTTTTTTTTCAAAAATTATTTTTTTACTTTTTTCAAAAATTTTTTTTTTTTTTCAAAAATATTTTTTTTTTTACATGGGGCGGTCATAATGTTTTGGCTAATCATGGGGTTGTCAGCTTTTGTCACTTCCCACTCTAGTTTTGAACATTTCGCCATTCATTCCTATGGGACCAATTTCGCCGCAAAAACGTCATTTCGTGGACCATTCGGCAAAACATTCCACAAAGTAATAACACACCAATCGGGAACAATCCGCTCGTTTCGGTATATTATTTGTCTCTGTAGTGTGAAAACTGTGGGAGGAGTCTACAAGCATTATCAAGTCTAGCAGATAAAGTCACATGCATTTGGAGTGTCTCAGCATCTTGTGTTTACAACCACTGTTTCCTAGCAACGCTCATGCCCTGTTTATGCTTCCCAAATACTGCTTCATCAAAACTGCCCCATCAGAATTACCCCATCAAAACTGCCCCATCATATTCCTCTATTATAAATCAGTACATGGTGTGTCTGTCCCCTCCCCCGGGCTCTGTAATCAGCTGAGATGCTCCAGCCACCTTCCCCCCTGTGTATAACAGAAGCTTTGGTAACCATGGCAACAAAACAAACACTAACAGTACACTCTGATTAATGGCTAAAATTTCCTGAAATGACCTCTAAACAAATGGCCGTATTTTAAAAACTATACATCCTACAGCGAAGATCTTTATATTGTGAGAATCACAAGACCCAGACCTAGATTTTGATGTATAGTATGTCTCTGAAATATTAAAAATGAAGGCACAGTCGCAGTTTAGAAATTGCCCTTCAAATTTGGAGGGGGCTAGAGTGTAGTTTCAATGAATGTCAATGGACGGCGTGAGTTGCAAACAAATGGTCATATTGTGAAAACTATCAGGACTATGGCTTAGCCGTGGACATGTTTAGTGGCAGCAGGGATAGCTGAACGTTTTGATATAAGATTTGTGTAGGTGGGCTTGAAAATGAGGGAGTGGCGGCAGTTTAGAAATCATGTTCTGATTTTCCAGCTTTTGTCATCTCCCACTCTAGTTTCCCCATTCATTCCTATGGGACCAATTTCGCCGCAAAAACGACGATATTTCGTGAACCATTCGGCGAAACGTTCCACAAAGTAATAGCACACCATTCGGGAACAATCCGCACGTTTCGGTATATTACTTGTCTATGTAGTGTAAAAACTGTGGGAGGAGTTAGGGTGGTAAATTTGGCTATAATAATAAGAATAATATATATGTGAGATAACAGTAAGTGGTCTTGCTATGCAAGAACACTTAACTAGAAAAGCTACAATTTCTGGGGAAATTGTGAAAGTGTTCTTGCCTCTACAACTGGAGTGGGCGGAGTAACTGGGTGGAGTGGCTTGAGTAACTGTTGTGTGGTTGGAGTGGCTGGAGTAACTGTGAAAAGTGTTAAAAAGCTTAATATTTTAAAAAGTATAAATAGTAGTAAAACAGTTGAAGTCCCATCATTAGCTGAAAGAGCTGAACATTTTTTTCAAAAATTATTTTTTTTTTTTAAATTATTTTTTTTTTAAATGATTTTTTTTTTTAAATGATTTTTTTTTTTTCAAAAATGATTTTTTTTATTTTTTCAAAAATATTTTTTTTTTCAAAAATTAATTTTTTCTCAATTTTTTTTTTTTCGAAAATAATTTTTTTTTTCAAAAACATATTTTTTTTTCCAAAAATAATTTTTTTTTCAAAAATCTTTTTTGTTCAAAATATTTTTATTTTTTCAAAAAACATTTTTTTTATTGTTTCAAAATTTTTTTTTTTTTTAAATGATTTTTTTTTCAAAAAATATTTTTTTTATTGTTTCAAAAATATTTTTTTTTTCAAAAATGAATTTTTTTTTTTTTTCAAAAATGAATTTTTTTTTTTTTTCAAAAATAATTTTTTTTTTTCATGGGGCGGTCATAATGTTTTGGCAGATCATGGGGTTGTCAGCTTTTGTCACCTCCCACTCTAGTTTTGAACATTTCGCCATTCATTCCTATGGGACCAATTTCACCGCAAAAACAACGATATTTCGTGAACCATTCGGCGAAACGTTCCACAAAGTAATATCACACCAATTAAATGACATTGAGGCCGGATTCACACTGGTATTTTTCAGCTTTTCACAAAGTTCCACAAGGTAATAGGACACAAATTAAATGACATTGAACATTTCGCTATTCATTCCTATGGGACCAATATTGCCGCAAAAACGACGATATTTCGTGAACCACAAAGTAATAACACACCAATCGGGAACAATCCGCTCGTTTCGGTATATTACTTGTCTCTGTAGTGTAAAAACTGTGGGAGGAGTCTACAAGCATTATCAAGTCTAGCAGATGAAGTCACATGCATTTGGGGTGTCTCAGCATCTTGTGTTTACAACCACTGTTTCCTAGCAACGCTCATGCCCTGTATATGCTTCCCAAATAATACTTCATCAAAACTGCCCCATCAGAATTACCCCATCAAAACTGCCCCATCATATTCCTCTATTATAAATCAGTACATGGTGTGTCTGTCCCCTCCCCCTGGGCTCTGTAATCAGAGCTGAGATGCTCCAGCCACCTCCCCCCTGTGTATAACAGAAGCTTTGGTAACCATGGCAACAAAACAAACACAGTACACGCTGATTAATGGCTAAAATTTCCTGAAATGACCTCTAAACAAATGGCCGTATTTTAAAAACTATACATCCTACAGCGAAGATCTTTATATTGTGAGAATCACAAGACCCAGACCTAGATTTTGATACATAGTATGTCTCTGAAATATTAAAAATGAAGGCACGGTCGCAGTTTAGAAATTGCCCTTCAAATTTGAAGGGGCTAGAGTGTAGTTTCAATGAATGTCAATGGACAGTGTGAGTTACAAACAAATGGTCATATTGTGAAAACTATCAGGACTACGGCTTAGCCGTGGACATGTTTAGTGGCAGCAGGGATAGCTGAACGTTTTGATATAAGATTTGTGTAGGTGGGCTTGAAAATGAGGGAGTGGCGGCAGTTTAGAAATCATGTTCTGATTTTCCAGCTTTTGCCATCTCCCACTCTAGTTTCCCCATTCATTCCTATGGGACCAATTTCGCCGCAAAAACGACGATATTTCGTGAACCATTTGGCGAAACGTTCCACAAAGTAATAGCACACCATTCGGGAACAATCCGCACGTTTTGGTATATTACTTGTCTATGTAGTGTAAAAACTGTGGGAGGAGTTAGGGTGGTAAATTTGGCTATAATAATAAGAACTAGAAAAGGTACAATTTCTGGGGAAATTGTGAAAGTGTTCTTGCCTCTACAACTGGAGTGGGCGGAGTAACTGGGTGGGGTGGAGTGGCTTGAGTAACTGTGAAAAGTGTTAAAAAGCTTAATATTTTAAAAAGTATAAATAGTAGTAAAAAAGTTCCATCATTCGCTGAAAGAGCTGAACATTTTTTTCAAAAGTAATTTTTTTTTTCAAAAATGAATTTTTTTTAATCAAAAATGATTTTTTTTTCTTCAAAAATGATTTTTTTTTTCAAAAGTAATTTTTTTTTTCAAAGGTAATTTTTTTTTCAAAAATGAATTTTTTTATTTCAAAAATAATTTTTTTTTCGAAATTATTATTTTTTTTAAAGTAATTTTTTTTTCAAAAATAATTTTTTTTTTTTTTAAAATAATTTTTTTTTTCAAAAATATTTTTTTTTTCAAATATATTTTTTTTTCAAAAATAATTTTTTTTTTAAAAGTAATTTTTTTTTCAAAAATATTTTTTTTTTTTCAAAAATGTTTTTTTTTTTTTTCAAAAATGATTTTTTTTTTTTCAAAAATTATTTTTTTACTTTTTTCAAAAATTATTTTTTTTTTTCAAAAATATATTTTTTTTACATGGGGCGGTCATAATGTTTTGGCTGATCATGGGGTGGTCATAATGTTTTGGCTGATCATGGGGTTGTCAGCTTTTGTCACTTCCCACTCTAGTTTTGAACATTTCGCCATTCATTCCTATGGGACCAATTTCGCCGCAAAAACGTCATTTCGTGGACCATTCGGCAAAACATTCCACAAAGTAATAACACACCAATCGGGAACAATCCGCTCGTTTCAGTATATTATTTGTCTCTGTAGTGTGAAAACTGTGGGAGGAGTCTACAAGCATTATCAAGTCTAGCAGATGAAGTCACATGCATTTGGAGTGTCTCAGCATCTTGTGTTTACAACCACTGTTTCCTAGCAACGCTCATGCCCTGTTTATGCTTCCCAAATACTGCTTCATCAAAACTGCCCCATCAGAATTACCCCATCAAAACTGCCCCATCATATTCCTCTATTATAAATCAGTACATGGTGTGTCTGTCCCCTCCCCCGGGCTCTGTAATCAGCTGAGATGCTCCAGCCACCTTCCCCCCTGTGTATAACAGAAGCTTTGGTAACCATGGCAACAAAACAAACACTAACAGTACACTCTCATTAATGGCTAAAATTTCCTGAAATGACCTCTAAACAAATGGCCGTATTTTAAAAACTATACATCCTACAGCGAAGATCTTTATATTGTGAGAATCACAAGACCCAGACCTAGATTTTGATGTATAGTATGTCTCTGAAATATTAAAAATGAAGGCACAGTCGCAGTTTAGAAATTGCCCTTCAAATTTGGAGGGGGCTAGAGTGTAGTTTCAATGAATGTCAATGGACGGCGTGAGTTGCAAACAAATGGTCATATTGTGAAAACTATCAGGACTATGGCTTAGCCGTGGACATGTTTAGTGGCAGCAGGGATAGCTGAACGTTTTGATATAAGATTTGTGTAGGTGGGCTTGAAAATGAGGGAGTGGCGGCAGTTTAGAAATCATGTTTTGATTTTCCAGCTTTTGTCATCTCCCACTCTAGTTTCCCCATTCATTCCTATGGGACCAATTTCTCCGCAAAAACGACGATATTTCGTGAACCATTCGGCGAAACGTTCCACAAAGTAATAGCACACCATTCAGGAACAATCCGCACGTTTCGGTATATTACTTGTCTATGTAGTGTAAAAACTGTGGGAGGAGTTAGGGTGGTAAATTTGGCTATAATAATAAGAATAATATATATGTGAGATAACAGTAAGTGGTCTTGCTATGCAAGAACACTTAACTAGAAAAGGTACAATTTCTGGGGAAATTGTGAAAGTGTTCTTGCCTCTACAACTGGAGTGGGCGGAGTAACTGGGTGGGGTGGAGTGGCTTGAGTAACTGTGAAAAGTGTTAAAAAGCTTAATATTTAAAAAAGTATAAATAGTAGTAAAAAAGTTCCATCATTCGCTGAAAGAGCTGAATATTTTTTTCAAAAGTAATTTTTTTTTTCAAAAATGAATTTTTTTTAATCAAAAATGATTTTTTTTTCTTCAAAAATTATTTTTTTTTTCAAAAGTAATTTTTTTTTTCAAAGGTAATTTTTTTTTTCAAAAATGAATTTTTTTATTTTAAAAATAATTTTTTTTTCGAAATTATTATTTTTTTTAAAGTAATTTTTTTTTCAAAAATAATTTTTTTTTTTCAAAAATATTTTTTTTTTCAAAAATATTTTTTTTTCAAAAATAATTTTTTTTTTAAAAGAAATTTTTTTTTCAAAAATATTTTTTTTTTCAAAAATAATTTTTTTTTTCAAAAATATTTTTTTTTTCAAAAATATTTTTTTTTTTTCAAAAATATTTTTTTTTTTTTTCAAAAATTATTTTTTTTTTTTCAAAAATTATTTTTTTACTTTTTTCAAAAATATTTTTTTTTTTTCAAAAATATTTTTTTTTTTATATGGGGCAGTCATAATGTTTTGGCTGATCATGGGGTGGTCATAATGTTTTGGCTGATCATGGGGTTGTCAGCTTTTGTCACTTCCCACTCTAATTTTGAACATTTCGCCATTCATTCCTATGGGACCAATTTCGCCGCAAAAACGTCATTTCGTGAACCATTCGGCAAAACATTCCACAAAGTAATAACACACCAATCGGGAACAATCCGCTCGTTTCGGTATATTATTTGTCTCTGTAGTGTGAAAACTGTGGGAGGAGTCTACAAGCATTATCAAGTCTAGCAGATGAAGTCACATGCATTTGGGGTGTCTCAGCATCTTGTGTTTACAACCACTGTTTCCTAGCAACGCTCATGCCCTGTTTATGCTTCCCAAATACTACTTCATCAAAACTGCCCCATCAGAATTACCCCATCAAAACTGCCCCATCATATTCCTCTATTATAAATCAGTACATGGTGTGTCTGTCCCCTCCCCCCGGGCTCTGTAATCAGCTGAGATGCTCCAGCCACCTTCCCCCCTGTGTATAACAGAAGCTTTGGTAACCATGGCAACAAAACAAACACTAACAGTACACTCTGATTAATGGCTAAAATTTCCTGAAATGACCTCTAAACAAATGGCCGTATTTTAAAAACTATACATCCTACAGCGAAGATCTTTATATTGTGAGAATCACAAGACCCAGACCTAGATTTTGATGTATAATATGTCTCTGAAATATTAAAAATGAAGGCACAGTCGCAGTTTAGAAATTGCCCTTCAAATTTGGAGGGGGCTAGAGTGTAGTTTCAATGAATGTCAATGGACGGCGTGAGTTGCAAACAAATGGTCATATTGTGAAAACTATCAGGACTATGGCTTAGCCGTGGACATGTTTAGTGGCAGCAGGGATAGCTGAACGTTTTGATATAAGATTTGTGTAGGTGGGCTTGAAAATGAGGGAGTGGCGGCAGTTTAGAAATCATGTTCTGATTTTCCAGCTTTTGTCATCTCCCACTCTAGTTTCCCCATTCATTCCTATGGGACCAATTTCGCCGCAAAAACGACGATATTTCGTGAACCATTCGGCGAAATGTTCCACAAAGTAATAGCACACCATTCGGGAACAATCCGCACGTTTCGGTATATTACTTGTCTATGTAGTGTAAAAACTGTGGGAGGAGTTAGGGTGGTAAATTTGGCTATAATAATAAGAATAATATATATGTGAGATAACAGTAAGTGGTCTTGCTATGCAAGAACACTTAACTAGAAAAGGTACAATTTCTGGGGAAATTGTGAAAGTGTTCTTGCCTCTACAACTGGAGTGGGCGGAGTAACTGGGTGGGGTGGAGTGGCTGGAGTAACTGTGAAAAGTGTTAAAAAGCTTAATATTTTAAAAAGTATAAATAGTAGTAAAAAAGTTCCATCATTCGCTGAAAGAGCTGAACATTTTTTTCAAAAGTAATTTTTTTTTCAAAAATGAATTTTTTCTATTCAAAAATGATTTTTTTTTCTTCAAAAATGAATTTTTTTTTCTTCAAAAATGATTTTTTTTCAAAAGTAATTTTTTTTTTCAAAAGTAATTTTTTTTTTTAAAAATGAATTTTTTTTTTTCAAAAATAATTTTTTTTTCGAAATTATTATTTTTTTTAAAGTAATTTTTTTTCAAAAATATTTTTTTTTTTTCAAAAATTTTTTTTTTTCAAAAATATTTTTTTTTTTTCAAATATATTTTTTTTTCAAAAATAATTTTTTTTTAAAGTAATTTTTTTTTTCAAAAATAATTTTTTTTTTTCAAAAATAATTTTTTTTTTTCAAAAATATTTTTTTTTTTCAAAAATTTTTTTTTTTTTTTCAAAAAATTTTTTTTTTTTTCAAAAATTTTTTTTTTTTTTCAAAAATTATTTTTTTTTTCAAAAATTATTTTTTTTTTCAAAAATATTTTTTTTTTTACATGGGGCGGTCATAATGTTTTGGCTGATCATGGGGTTGTCATAATGTTTTGGCTGATCATGGGGTTGTCAGCTTTTGTCACCTCCCACTCTAGTTTTGAACATTTCGCCATTCATTCCTATGGGACCAATTTCGCCGCAAAAACGTCATTTCGTGGACCATTCGGCGAAACATTCCACAAAGTAATAACACACCAATCGGGAACAATCCGCTCGTTTCGGTATATTACTTGTCTCTGTAGTGTATAAACTGTGGGAGGAGTCTACAAGCATTATCAAGTCTAGCAGATGAAGTCACATGCATTTGGTGTGTCTCAGCATCTTGTGTTTACAACCACTGTTTCCTAGCAACGCTCATGCCCTGTTTATGCTTCCCAAATACTACTTCATCAAAACTGCCCCATCAGAATTACCCCATCAAAACTGCCCCATCAAATTCCTCTATTATAAATCAGTACATGGTGTGTCTGTCCCCTCCCCCGGGCTCTGTAATCAGAGCTGAGATGCTCCAGCCACCTCCCCCCTGTGTATAACAGAAGCTTTGGTAACTATGGCAACAAAACAAACACTAACAGTACACTCTGATTAATGGCTAAAATTTCCTGAAATGACCTCTAAACAAATGGCCGTATTTTAAAAACTATACATCCTACAGCGAAGATCTTTATATTGTGAGAATCACAAGACCCAGACCTAGATTTTGATGTATAGTATGTCTCTGAAATATTAAAAATGAAGGCACAGTCGCAGTTTAGAAATTGCCCTTCAAATTTGGAGGGGGCTAGAGTGTAGTTTCAATGAATGTCAATGGACGGCGTGAGTTGCAAACAAATGGTCATATTGTGAAAACTATCAGGACTATGGCTTAGCCGTGG
This sequence comes from Aquarana catesbeiana, assembly GCF_042186555.1. Lineage (NCBI taxonomy): Eukaryota > Metazoa > Chordata > Amphibia > Anura > Ranidae > Aquarana > Aquarana catesbeiana. The sequence goes on from NC_133328.1 coordinate 320,606,342, forward strand.
ACATGTTTAGTGGCAGCAGGGATAGCTGAACGTTTTGATATAAGATTTGTGTAGGTGGGCTTGAAAATGAGGGAGTGGCGGCAGTTTAGAAATCATGTTCTGATTTTCCAGCTTTTGCCATCTCCCACTCTAGTTTCCCCATTCATTCCTATGGGACCAATTTCGCCGCAAAAACGACGATATTTCGTGAACCATTCGGCGAAACGTTCCACAAAGTAATAGCACACCATTCGGGAACAATCCGCATGGTATATTACTTGTCTATGTAGTGTAAAAACTGTGGGAGGAGTTAGGGTGGTAAATTTGGCTATAATAATAATAAGAATAATATATATGTGAGATAACAATAAGTGGTCTTGCTATGCAAGAACACTTAATAAGAATAAGAATAATAATATATATGTGAGATAACAGTAAGTGGTCTTGCTATGCAAGAACACTTAATTAACCACTTCAATACGGGGCACTTTTACCCTCTTCCTGCCCAGGACAATTTTCAGCTTTCAGCGCTTTTGCAGTTTGAATGACAATTTCATCGTCATGCAACACTGTACACAAACTAGATTTTTATAATTTTGTTCACACAACTAGAGCTTTCTCTTGATGGTATTTAGTCACCACTGGGTTTTTATTTTTTTGCTAAATAAACTAAAAAAGAAGAAACATTTTGCAATAAAACACATTTCTTTGTCTCTGTTATACACTTTTGCAAATAAATAATTGTTCTTCATGAAATTAGGTAAAAATGTATTCTGTTACATTTCTTTAATGAAAATAACCCAAATCAGTGTATATTATTTAATTTGTAGGAAAGTTATACAGTCCACAAACTATGGTACAGCATATATCTGAAAATTGATCAATATTGATGTACTGACATCTATTTTCTTGAGGTCAAAAAATGTCAGGACAGTACAGATATCCCCTAAATTACCCCTTTTTGGAATGTAGATAACAGCCCTTGGTGTTTAAATAGAGGCATGGCAAGTTTTTTGAAGTTGTAATTTTTGTCATAATGTTTTGGAAAATTAAGAAGGTGTGGCAGTGATCAGGGACACTGACCGGTGATAGTACAAAAATAAATAAATAAATAACAGTCATTTTATTTCCATTTTTTTCATTTTTATTATTCCTTTTTTTCTCTATCTATGCATTTTTTTAACATACTTTGACCAGAGCAATATAATGTTACCATAGTAACATTGTACTACTCTGGGGACGTGATCGTTATTTTTTTTTTTTTTCAACATTATGTTTACATATAGCAATGAATTTCATTGTTATAAGCAAGCATTTTACTGAAAAATGGGCTATGATTGGCCTAGTCTGTATCAAGTGTTCAGTGTGACCAGTCACAGCTAGCAACACAATTGTGCACAATGGATGGCTTGAAAGGAAGCCATTCATTGTTTACAACTGTCATGTGACCTGCTGTGATTGGTTACAATGGTCACATGGCACCAGCAGTGGACCAGTACAATGATCAGTCATTGGCTCTGTCCGGTAGACACAGCCTGTAACTGATCACGCCAGAGTGCGGCCCTACGGGCACATGCTAGTTGCGATCCAGGAGGAGTTCATATGATGTCCACCTGGATCTACGAAAGGCCTGCTCTGCCTTCAATTGACTATAAGCTGGGCAGGAAGTGGTTAAACTCCATCTTGGTACTACAACCTCAGAGTGTCATGCATCAAAAGCCACATGAAGACTGGATTCTTTTAACTCAGGGATATTATAATAACTCCTACCTTATCTGCTGTTAACTTTTGGCAGATTGGTGGCAATACTGTAAATGTTAACTCACTTATTAATTGTTGGATGGTATAAAACATATGCCCCTTGCCAACATCTCAGAGCAAAACAGTTTCATCAAACAGGAAATGAAGGATAAACTGTAAGAGGGACATAGACATAAATAAAAAAAACGATCAGGTTTCTAGCTTTCCCTCCATCCACCTCGCTTGTTTGGATGAGGAAATCTGTACTTTTTGCATTCATCCCACTGGCTGAATGAAAAAAAAAAAACAACATAAAAAACTATTCATCTAATGTCAGCTTTAATGTAAAGGATTGAAAGAAGATTAACTGAAAGAATACTTGAATGACAAGGATCTGTAAAAACATTTTCACTGCAATGTTTCAGTTAATTTCAGTTTCTTTGGCTACAACACACACCCCTATCAATCCTGAGCCTGATCCCGAGCTAATGCAGATTTACATTGCATTTGCCATTAAAATAGATCTCACACTAGGTAATAACATTTTAGCCCACCAACTCACCAACCAAGTGCAGTCTATGTAGCCCAAAACACCACCAAAAATGTTTGATGCCTGTCCTTAACCGTAAGACTACGGATGCGACGTGTGATTCATTGAACTTGGCTGCTATCTGTTACTGGCTGTGCATGAGCTTACTGGCATCCTGTGCTTATCATGCTGGCTTAAAGTGATTGTGAATTGAAGGAAGACAAGTACTTTGAGATTGTGGATTAATGTGCATGTTAGCGGACATTTTCTTGCATGCTTTACATACCCTATGAGATGTGCTATATTATTGTATTTACTATCTTGTTATCTACAATATTGATATCACCTGATGTTACATGAAGCTCTTGTGAATAGAGACCAGCAACTATTTGGATTTCCAATTACTACAGCTTTTGCTGTTGACATGGGTGTATACAGTGCCTTGAAAAAGTATTCATACCCCTTGAAAATTTCCACATTTGGTCATGTTACAACCAAAAACGTAAATGTATTTTATTGTGATTTTATGTGATAGACCAACACAAAGTGGCATAATTGTGCAGTGGAAGGAAAATGATAAATGGTTTTCAAACCTTTTTACAAATATATATCTGAAAGGTGTGGTGTGCATTTGTATTTAGCCCACTTTACTCTGATACCCCTAACTAAAATCTAATGGAACCAATTGTCTTCAGAAGTCACCTAATTAGTAAATAGAGTCCACCTGTGTGTAATCCACTCTCAGATGTTCTGTGAAGCCCTCATAGGTTTGTTAGAGAACCTTAGTGAACAAACAGCATCATGAAGTCCAAGGAACACACCAGACAAGTCAGGGATAAAGTTGTGGAGAAGTTTAAAGCAGTGTTAGGTTATAAAAAAAAATATCCCAAGCTTTGATCATCTCCAGGAGCACTGTTCAATCCATCATCCGAAAATAGAAAGAGTATGGCACAACTGCAAACCAAGACATGGCCGTCCACCCAAACTGACAGGCAAGGAGAGCATTATTCAGGGAAGCAGCCAAGAGGCCCATGGTAAATCTGGAGGAGCTGCAGAGATCCACAACTCAGGTGGGAGAATCTGTCCACAGGACAACGATTAGTCGTGCACTCCACAAATCTGGCCTTTATCCACCTCAATACTGGGCATTTTCGCCCCCTTCCTGCCCAAGCCATTTTTCAGCTTTCAGCGCTGTCGCACTTTGAATGACAATTGCGCGGTCATACAACACTGTACCCAAATGATATTGTTATTGTTTTTTCCCCACAAATAGAGCTTTCTTTTAGTGGTATTTGATCACCTCTGCGTTTTTTATTTTTTGCGCTATAAACAAAAGAAGAGTGACAAGTTTAAAAAAAAACACAATAATTTTGACCTTTTGCGATAATAAATATCCAATTTTTTTTTCTTTAAAACAAATTTTTTCTCAGTTTAGGCCGATATGTATTCTTGTACATATTTTTGGTAAAAAAAAATCCCAATAAGCATATATTGATTGGTTTGCGCAAAAGTTATAGCGTCTACAAAATAGGGGATAGTTTTATAACATTTTTATTTTTTAAAAATTTTTTTACTGGTAATGGCGGCGATCTGCGATTTTTATCGTGACTGCGATATTGCGGCGGACACATCTGACACTTTTGACACATATTTGGGACCATTCACATTTATACAGCGATCCGTGCTATAAAAATGCATTGATTACTGTATAAATGTGACAGGCAGTGAAGGGGTTAACACTAGGTGGTGATCGAGGGGTTAACTGTGTTGCTAGGGAGTGATTATAACTGTAGGGGGCAGGGACTCACTAGGGGAGGAGACCGATCGGTGTTCCGCTGTACTGGGAACACATCATCGGTCTCCTCTCCTCTGACAGGACCGTGGATCTGTGTGTTTACACACACAGATCCATGGTCCTGCTGTGTTACCGGTAATCGCGGGTGCCCGGCGGACATCGCGGCCGCCGGGCACGCGCACCGGGTGCCTAGTGACACGGCGGGCGCACGCGATCGCCGGCGGCGGCGCACGCGCGCCCCCTGGTGGCCTAGGAAAGCGAGGACGTCATATGACGTCCGCCCGCAACGAGAGCTGCGCCTCCTGGCCGTCAATTGACGGCCGGCGGTCGGGAAGCAGTTAAAGAAGAGTGGCAAGAAGAAAGCCATTGTTGAAAGAAAGCCATAAGAAGTCCCGTTTGCAGTTTGTGAGAAGCCATGTGGGGGGACACAGCAAACATGTGTAAGAAGTTGCTCTGGTCAGAAGAGACCAAAATGGAACTTTTTGGCCTAAAAGCAAAATGCTATGTGTGGCAGAAAACAAACACTGCACATCACCCTGAACACACCATCCCCACCATTAAACATGGCGGTGGTAGCATCATGTTGTGGGAATGCTTTTTTCAGAAAGGACAGGGAAGCTGGTCAGAGTTGATGGGAAGATAAATGGAGCCAAATTCAGGACAATCTTAGAAGAAAACCTGTTAGTTTGCAAAAGACATGAGACTGGGGTAGAGATTCACCTTCCAGCAGGACAAGGACCCTAAATATACAACCAGAGCTACAATGGAATGCTTTAGATCAAAGCATATTCCTGTGTTAGAATGGCCCAGTCAAAGCCCAGACCTAAATCCATTTGATAATCTTTGGTAGGACTTGAAAATTGCTGTTCACAGATGCTCTCCATCCAATCTGACAGAGCTTCAGCTATTTTGCAAAGAAGAATTGGCAAAAATTTCTCTAGATGTGCAAAGCTGGTAGGAACACCCCAAAAGACTTGCATCTGTAATTGCAGTGAAATGTGGTTCTACAAAATATTGACAAAGGGCTGAATACAAATGCACACCACACTTTTCACATATTTATTCATAAAAAAAATTTGAAAACCATTTATCATTTTCCTTCCACTTCACAATTATGTGCAACTTTGTGTTGCTCTATCACATAAAATCCCAATAAAATACATTTACGTTTTTGGCTGTAACATGACAAAATGTGGAAAATTTCAAGGGGTGTGAGTACTTTTTCAAGGCACTGTACAGTAAATAATTATATGCTCATTAGCTAATTATTGACATGCTTACATTTATATCTGCTATTTGGCAATTTGTTATTTATGTTCTTTGGTTTACTTCATTTTGTATCATGATATGTGCAGTAGCAGGCATTTTATTTTTTCCACACAGGCTTTTTGCCTGTTTAATCCAGTATACCCTATATATAGTATAGAAAAACCTTGCGCTAAATATAAGTAAGACTGCTGCACTTTTACTAGTCCTTGAATATGAGCAGGTGAAGATACGGTGCTCAAAATATAAAAGATATGCGCTGTCTCATGTGAATCAATAAAGTGATGTATTGTGAACAAACACAAAAATTACCACCATGTGATTAAACAAACATAATAACATAAAATGAAACCAAATTCATCATAAAATTATTAATCAAAAAAATAATATTCATCAAAAAATAAAAGTTCATCAAAAGAAAAAAAGAAAAATTAAAATGATATTTTTGCATCCAAAAATATACCGTATTTATTGGTGTATAACACACACAGGCGTATAACACGCACCTTCTTTTTCAGAGGGAAGTTTGAGGAGCAGCCTTGCCCATCATTGCAGCCTAATCAGTGCCCATCTGCAGCCTTGCCCATAATTGCAACCTAATCAGTGCCCATCTGCAGCCTTGCACATCATTGCAGCCTAATTAGTGCCCATCTGCAGCCTTGCCCATCATTACAGCCTAATCAGTGCCCATCTGCAGCCTTGTGCATAATTGCAGGCTAGTCCGTGCCCATCTGCAGCCTTATCATTGCTGGAATAGACAGAGCCGGATCTTATGTATACTCTGCTCGGCTCACAGTCATGCCCAGTCCCACCCCTTGGTTCGGCTCCTATGATGGACATAACACTGATCCAATGCTGGGACATCAACGCTAGGAGCCATCCAGGGGGCATGACTGGGCGGGACTGGGCGTGACGCTGAACAGAGTACACAGGAGATCGCGGCTCTGTATTCCGGTGGTGTTCGTTCCCTCCTAACCCTCCGAGGCAGCTCTATATCAGCGTATAACATGCACACACGATTTTCCCCCTATTTTAAGGGGGGAAAAGTGCCTGTTATATGCCGATAAATACAGTACATATAAAATGTCCTGGTGTTTTTATTTCAATCCATGTTCAAATCTTACTATAAAATCAAGTGAACCACTTCCAGTGAAAGAATATTTTCAATCTGTTTTTCCAAATATAATTAAATGTGCCATGTACCAGATCCCAATGATCTCCAAGTTATAAGAGATTATATATCGCATGAGGTGAACAGCTATATGGGTTCCTCTTGTATGTAACCCAATCTCCTCGATGGATCAATCCAGCAGATTTCTAGATAGCTTCCCAGCCTTGCACACTCCAGCCTGGACTCACTTGATGCTCTACACTCGGTGTAGTGTCTTTGTGGGGTTTAAACATAGGGAAGACTCATCGCATAATATGTTTACAAAAAGGTTTATTAAAGCTAAAATAATGCATTTACAGCAACTAGGATACATTTAGGCAATAGAGAGGGTAATCCAACCAAGAGATCATCAACAAGTATGGACCATCACATCACAGCTCCCATCTCCTTCCTATATTCCTATTTTTTTGATGAATAATTTTCTGATGAATTTGATTTCACTTTATGTTATTATGTTCGTTTAATCACATGGTGGTAGTTTTTGTGCTTGTTCACAATACTTCACTTTATTGATTCACATGAGACAGTGCATATCTTTTATATTTTGTACACAGTATACTGTATATGCAATGGCTGTTGCTGATTGTGGTTCATATCCTGTGGTATCCCAGAGAGTCCCCATTCATCCTTTCATAGTCTAAAGGCCAGACGGAAGAACAAACCAGACCTTGGAGTTTTAACTATGCTATTCTATTTGCAATCTTCAGGGTGACTGGTGTGAACAATTACCACTTGCAGAATTTGCAGGTAAAAACTCTTGCCCAAATTCAATGTTCCAAAGTAAATGTAATTAATAATGGTTGACAATAAGCTGAGCAGCACCACTCAATGTCATGTGACAGTTGCTAAAGCAAACAAAATACTGGGATGTTAAAAAGAGACATAGGAATACGATGCTATTACAATATTGCTGTGTATAAATAACTTGAAAGTTCACATCTAGAATATGGTGTCCAGTTGTGGTACTACATTGTAAAAAAACTAGATTTGGAGATGATTCAGAGTTGGGCAACTAAATAACTAGAAGGGATTCTTAAAGCGGAGTTCCACACAAAAATGGAACTTCCGCTTTTCAGAACCCTCCCCCCCCCTCCGGTGTCACATTTGGCACCTTTCAGGGGGGAGGGGGGTGCAGATACCTGTCTAAGACAGGTATTTGCACCCACTTCCGGCATAGACTCCCATGGGAGTCTATGCCTCTTCCCGTCCCGACCGCGCTGTCTGCTGGGAACACACAGCTCCCAGGAGAGAGCGGGGACCACTAGGGACGCGCAGCGCGACTCGCACATGCGCAGTAGGGAACCGGGAAGTGAAGCCGCAACGCTACACTTCCTGATTCCCTCACCTAGGATGGCGGCGGCAGCTGCCGAGAACCGAGCGGGTTCTCGGCGTCCCCTGCCGACATCGCTGGACCCTGGGACAGGTAAGTGGCCATGTATTAAAAGTCAGCAGCTGCAGTATTTGTAGCTGCTGGCTTTTAATATTTTTTTTTTTGGCGGTGTGGGTGAACCCCGCTTTAATTACAGTGAAAAATTGGAAAAATGAAAAAGATTTAGTTTGAAAAAATAAAAACATTGCAAAGACAACTCAATGCAATGGTTCAAATGTATCCAAAGCCAATGTAAAGATGTATAATGTACTTTTTATACAATGAATTGTACACAGAAATCAGCTAGATGAAAGAAAAAACATTTTCCCATCATATTAGGGTTTTTTTGTGGAAACAGTAGTTAAGTTATTTAATGTATACCAGCTGAGGTCTTAATGGAAAAAAGAATAATGGAATTAAAAAAAAAAAAAGGACTGGATGATATTTTTGCAATATTTTTCCTTGTCAAAAGAAGTTTATTGAGTATACAATGTTATAAAGATACATAAAGTAAGTTTACAAGGATCTATAAAGTAAGCTCATTGTTTTATAGTAGGGTCTATATAGGTAAATATCATGAAATTTCAAATATTAAACATTGGGTTCACGTAAACCTAAATTAAAGATATATATAATTTCCTTAGTTACCTTTGTAGGTATTTAAATGATTTATACCTACTATACATATTGTTTACAAGTAGAGTGTATATAGGTCAAATAAATTCTGATAATGAGCTTTAATCGTAAGGTGGAGAAAAGGAAAGAGAAAGAAGAAAAAGGGTTGAAAGGTAGAGGTATGGTCCACAAGGTTGTCCCGCTCGTCAGTTTATTATCCTTTTTAGTTCTCTTTGAAGCCTTAGAATGGGTGTCTCTGTAAGTCATTTAATCTGTTACCATGGCAACAGGACAGAGTCATTGCAATTTGACAGGAACTGTTGTTTTATCCAAGGATGCCAAAGTTTTTCAAATTTTGGAATTTGATTTTGATCGATGGCTACCATCTTAGCATGGGACATTGTATTATTCATTCTGTGAATTGTTTCTGCTAGTACCAATGTAGGAGATTTCCATGCCTTGGCCACTGTTTGTTTTGCAGCCGTTATTAGTTGGATCATAAGTTTGAATTGAGAGAGTGTTAACCATTCCGGTTTTAGATTAAGTAAAGTTAAATATGGATCTGGTTGTATTATTTTTTTAAATATTTTAGATGCAATCATGAAGACTTCCTTCCAGAAGGTTTGGATTACTGGGCACGTCCACCATATGTGTAAATATGTGCCTATTTCTGGGCATCCTCGAAAACAAAGAGCTGAGGTATTAGGTGAATATTTTGCCACTCTAGTGGGTACAAGGTACCAGCGAGTTAGGACTTTATAATTTGTCTCCAGTGCTAAGATGTTGGGTGAAGATGACTTAGATGTGAGCCATATGTTAGACCAGTCCGTGTCTTCTAAAGTTCGTCCCAGGTCCTCCTCCCACCTCTGAACGTAAGAGGGTCTATTAAGATTTGCTACTCCATATAATTGATTATAAAGTGATGAAATTGTACCTTTAGCAAATGGATCTTTTGTACAGATTGATTCAAAAATGGATAATTGGGATAATGGTGTATCCCCCTTTAGGAATGGTGTATAGAAATTTTTGATTTGGAGATATCTAAATATCTCAGAGTTTGGTAGATCATATTTTTCTCTAAGCGATGGGAATGAAAGGAATGATTTAGATGCTATGAAGTCATTTAGTGTCTGAATGCCTGATGTTGTCCAAGCTTTAAAAGAATTTGGGTAGATCCATGCCGGATAAAAGGCTGGATTTCTGATAAAAGAAAGGAGAGGATTGTGTGGAGATTGTAACTGATATTTGGTTTTTAGTTTATCCCAGAGAGATAAGAAGTGTTTAGTTATGGGATTATGAATTTTAAAGTTGTCTTTCGGATCAAGCCATAATAAATTTGATATTAATAGAGGGTCATTTTCTGAAGCCTCTATAACTACCCATAATGGGATTTCCTGTTTTGCATGGTATTTGGACAGACTGGCCAAATGTGCTGCTTTGTAGTAGTTAGTAAAATTAGGGTATCCCAGGCCTCCTTTATTTTTGGGAAGATGTAGTGTGTGTGTATAGGTATACATGGTTTAGAAGAGCCCCATATAAACAAAGTTGCTCTTTTTTGTACTATTCTCAAAAAACAGGAAGGAATTGGAATAGGGAGGACTCTGAATAGATAAAGCAATTTGGGTAGAATAGTCATTTTGATTGCATTAATCTTCCCTATCCAGGATAAAGGAAGTTGCGACCATTGTTTTATTAGATTTGTGATCTGTCTTAATACAGGAGGATAATTGGTTGAGAATAAGTCAGAATGAGATGCTGTTAAATGAATTCCAAGATATGGGATTGATTTTTCTGCCCATTTGAATGGGAGTGCAGCCCTAGCCGGGATCAATTCCATGTTTGTGAGTGAAATATTAAGCACTAGGCATTTCTTAGGATTAATCATAAGGCCGGATAGGGCTGCAAATCCATCAAGAGCTGGTATTAAGTTAGGACCAGAGACCTGTGGTGATGATAGAAAAAGTAATATATCGTCTGCAAATATACATAATTTGTGTGTAATACCTCCTACTTCAATGCCAGTTATAGTTTGGTTTGTTCTGATGTATTGGGCCATGGGTTCGAGTATAAGGGCAAATAATAAGGGAGATAATGGGCAACCCTGTCGGGTACCTCTTTCGATATTAAAGGCTTCAGATTTGTATCCAGCATATTTTATATAGGCTTTGGGTTTATTATATAATGCTTTGATCCATGTTAAAAAGTGGGGTCCAAAACCCCATTTTTGTAATGAATATTGCATATATTGCCAGGATACTGTGTCAAATGCCCTCTTAATATCGAGAGATAGAAAACATAAAGGGGGGGGCAGGAGGCGGAGCCTAGCGGAGCAGACATGCATTGTTAGAGCTCCACACTGCTGAGGAGAGAAGAGAAGGACAAAGCGGAGCCTGCAGGCTCAAAAGGTATCCATTTGAACCTTTTTGCCCCAGGGAACAAACTGTGAAAGTTTGGGAAGGAAATATGGTACTGGGAGGAAACCGTGGCAGAAATAAAAATCACCTCACAAAGAGCTCACAGGCACTCACTGCAGCTGAAGCAGCTCCAGTCACCTCACAAGATACAGCATCAGGGCGCTCTCACAGACAGAAAATGTCACACCAAGACTCTCCATTTGAGTCAGATACAGAACAAATCCTCTCACAAACTTCTCCACAAGCCCCCTCGGTATCCCCAGTAATATTATTACAATTTGAAAAGATGCTTCATAAGGCTTTAAAACAAACCTCAGACCAAATAACAAAAAGCCTAACCAAAGAAATAAGAGAGCTGGGAAACCGCACTGCAGCCTTAGAAATAAAAATGGATGAAATTGAAATTACAACCCAAGAAAATATAACAGAATTGGAACAATTAAAAAAAGAGAATTTAATACTTCAAACTAAGCTCGAAGATTACGAAAATAGAGCCAGACGTTCAAACTTGCGCATAAGGGGAATACCTGAAACTGTGACAGACCTGCAATCTACTATTACTGCTCTATTACAAGAACTAAAGCCAGATATCCCTATTAAACGTTTAGAACTGGACAGAGTACACAGAGCCCTCACAGCCAAAAAGAAAGATGGACCCCCACGTGATATAATCACAAAATTTCATTATTACAGAACGAAAGAACAAATACTAATTGCTGCAAGAGAAAAAAAGGAACTTAATTTTCAAGGACACAATTATCAAATTTTTGCTGACCTATCCCAACTTACTATTACTAAAAGACGATCCATGAAACCCCAACTAATGGAACTGCAACGTCACAACATTATGTATCAATGGGGCTTCCCCTTTTCAGTCAGATTTAACCACCAAGGTACAATTTACAGAAGCAGATCAGCAGATGAACTACAACAAACCCTCTTAAAATTAAATCTGACAGAACCCACAAGCAGCAACACTCCCACACGCAGAAGAATGGCATCATCTTCACCTTCAGGCAGCACCCAGAAAATTCCAGAACAAAATGGGAATCATCATTCTCACAAAAGAGGCCGTTATGCCACATCATCCATGGACCAAGAAGATTCAATGGACTGACATCCTAATTCCTGATATCTCTTCATTTATTATACTAAGAGATGGTTCTCTATAAAAAACCTGTATTTATAACTGAATGTAACTGCATTCTGATAGTCACACACTGTGTGGGATCATGTTACATTCCAGTTATATTTCTTATTACTTCTGATTCATATAGCCTTAGAATATATAAGTGAAATAAGGAAATTCTTGTTCAGTTATATATTATCAGGTAATAACAATAGATTTATTACTTTTTAGGACAAATATGTTCAATAATCCAGAAGTAATGGAAGCTTTTTCTTTCTTTTCTTAAAACAAATATATTATTACCTAACTAGTTCCTAGAATTATGTTTTTGTTTATTCTAATCTGAAGCAATACAACCTCAATTTTATGAGTTAACATATCTAAACAGTTACATATGAATAAAATATGTAATTGTTTACTCTAAAAGGGTTAAAATCCCAAAATAATTCAAACTATCTTCATCAATACCAAAGTTATTAACAGTACCTTTCTAACTGAATTATTTAGCCTAGGGCAAGACTAACCATATACAACCACCCTGGAATAAATAATTTCAACAAAAACTATATTCTGCACTCCAATTAATGAAACATCATTTTGATGTCTTTTGACATAGCACTTCTCTCCTGTAAGCGGAAGATCCGTGTACCCCCATTAGCCCTCCTCATTCTCCCAACCATATTATGTGGGAGTGTGACGAAGGCACTTATTCCCCTGAGAGAGATATTTATTCTCTTTCACGGGTAAATTGTGATTACTTGCAAAAAATAATTTATACAATGTATCATCTAATCTCATATGTTTTTTGTTTACTCTTTACTCCAGAATTCACTGGTTTCTTTTCTATCTATTCATCTCTTCAGTCCACACAGGTTGATCTGCGCAGTCAGCTCTGCATAACAAAAAGTAAGTCAAAACTATTTGATCTATTGCCATGGCACCACTAAATATACTTTCCCTGAATGTTCAGGGAATAAATGTCCCTCAAAAAAGGACCAAAGCCTTCCGTACTTTCCATAACAAGAAGGCTCACATAGTATGCCTCCAAGAAACACACTTCACCAAAGATTCTACTCCAAAATATATTTCTCCTTTTTATCAACAAATTTACACGGCTTCTGCCTGTACCAAGCAAAGGGGAACTCTAATTGCATTTCACCGATCCACACCATTCACCTTATCATCAGAAATTAAAGACCCAGAAGGTAGATACCTGATACTCATGGGTTATATAATGGATACAGCAATCACGGTGATTTCCTACTACACTCCTAACAAACAACCTACACCATTCCTCTCACATATATTACAAGTGATTAATACACACAAAATAGGAACAGTGATAATGTGTGGGGATTCGAACCAGGTCCTCCTCCCATTTCTAGATAAATCACCTTTTACACCATCCAAAATAACCTCTAGATTACCTTTTTCTCAACTTCTTTCCAAATACAATCTGGTAGATTCGTGGAGAGAAAGTAACCCAATGAAAAAGAAATTCACTTATTTCTCGCACCCTCATCAAACCTTCACCAGAATAGATCATATTTTTCTAACAATGGGAATGATACCAGAAATTATTCCGTCAGATATAATTCCGATTCCGTGGTCTGACCATAATGCAGTATACACTACTATAGCCTCAGCCATACCAAAAGCGCATGACCCAACGTGGTACTTACCGGACATAATGCTCAAACACCCACTACATCAGATGGCCATTGAACAAGCTTTAAAGGAATACATATCAATTAATAATACAACAGACATCTCCCCAATAACACTGTGGGAAGCTCATAAGCCTGTCTTGCGTGGTACAATACAAAGACAAATGGCACTATTTAAACGGGAACGCAAAAATCTAGCAAAAAAAATAGAACTCAATTTTAATGCAGCCTACATATCATTTCAAGATAATCCATCTCAGAGTACAAAATCTCATCTGGAAAAATCTAGATTGGAATACGATCTATTTCTCACTGAGTCAGTTGATAAATCCCTCAAACGCTCCAAACACAATTTCTACATGAATACAAACAAACCAGGTACATATTTGGCTCGGGCATTAAATTTAACTAACAAATCTTTCAAACCAATACGTTTGAAATTATCAAAAAATGTTTACACTTGTAATCCAGTTAAAATAGTCCATAAATTTCACTCACATCTCGCAACTTTATACAAGACAAACAATGAACTTAATCCTACAGAGGCTGAATCCTTCTTCTCAAAATTAACCGTACCTGAGTTATCTCAGAATCAAAAAAGCAGTTTGGATGAGCCTATAACTATAGATGAAGTTGCTAACGCCATAAAAGACCTAAAACTTAACAAAAGACCAGGCCCAGACGGCTACTCGGCTTTATACTATAAAACATTCTCAGAAATACTCTCTCCCATTCTCACTGAAACTTTTAACAAACTTCTAGATGGACATTCTTTTCGGCAAGAAACACTAATGGCAATTGTTTGTATGATCCCAAAACCCCTTTCTGATGATACTTCCTGTGTGAATTATCGGCCTATCTCTCTGTTAAACCTTGATATTAAATTATTAGCAAAAATAATAGCAAAACGCCTCAATAGCATTATAGGAAAATTAATACATAGAGATCAAGTAGGCTTCATGCCAAATAGACAGGCAGGCGATAATATACGCAGGGCAGTGTTATTGGCACATATTGCTAAAAAACGGAAAATCCCTTTATGTTTTCTATCTCTCGATATTAAGAGGGCATTTGACACAGTATCCTGGCAATATATGCAATATTCATTACAAAAATGGGGTTTTGGACCCCACTTTTTAACATGGATCAAAGCATTATATAATAAACCAAAAGCCTATATAAAATATGCTGGATACAAATCTGAAGCCTTTAATATCGAAAGAGGTACCCGACAGGGTTGCCCATTATCTCCCTTATTATTTGCCCTTATACTCGAACCCATGGCCCAATACATCAGAACAAACCAAACTATAACTGGCATTGAAGTAGGAGGTATTACACACAAATTATGTATATTTGCAGACGATATATTACTTTTTCTATCATCACCACAGGTCTCTGGTCCTAACTTAATACCAGCTCTTGATGGATTTGCAGCCCTATCCGGCCTTATGATTAATCCTAAGAAATGCCTAGTGCTTAATATTTCACTCACAAACATGGAATTGATCCCGGCTGGGGCTGCACTCCCATTCACATGGGCAGAAAAATCAATCCCATATCTTGGAATTCATTTAACAGCATCTCATTCTGACTTATTCTCAACCAATTATCCTCCTGTATTAAGACAGATCACAAATCTAATAAAACAATGGTCGCAACTTCCTTTATCCTGGATAGGGAAGATTAATGCAATCAAAATGACTATTCTACCCAAATTGCTTTATCTATTCAGAGTCCTCCCTATTCCAATTCCTTCCTATTTTTTGAGAATAGTACAAAAAAGAGCAACTTCATTTATATGGGGCTCTTCTAAACCACATATACCTATACACACACTACATCTTCCCAAAAATAAAGGAGGCCTGGGATACCCTAATTTTACTAACTACTACAGAGCAGCACATTTGGCCAGTCTGTCCAAATACCATGCAAAACAGGAAATCCCATTATGGGTATTTATAGAGGCTTCAGAAAATGACCCTCTATTAATATCAAATTTATTATGGCTTGATCCTAAAGACCGCTTTAAAATTCATAATCCCATAACTAAACACTTCTTATCTCTCTGGGATAAACTAAAAACCAAATATCAGTTACAATCTCCACACAATCCTCTCCTTTCTTTTATCAGAAATCCGGCCTTTTATCCGGCATGGATCTACCCAAATTCTTTTAAAGCTTGGACAACATCAGGCATTCAGACACTAAATGACTTCATAGCATCTAAATCATTCCTTTCATTCCCATCGCTTAGAGAAAAATATGATCTATCAAACTCTGAGATATTTAGATATCTCCAAATCAAAAATTTCTATACACCATTCCTAAAGGGGGATACACAATTATCCCAATTATCCATTTTTGAATCAATCTGTACAAAAGATCCATTTGCTAAAGGTACAATTTCATCACTTTATAATCAATTATATGGAGTAGCAAATCTTAATAGACCCTCTTACGTTCAGAGGTGGGAGGAGGACCTGGGACGAACTTTAGAAGACACGGACTGGTCTAACATATGGCTCACATCTAAGTCATCTTCACCCAACATCTTAGCACTGGAGACAAATTATAAAGTCCTAACTCACTGGTACCTTGTACCCGCTAGAGTGGCAAAATATTCACCTAATACCTCAGCTCTTTGTTTTCGAGGATGCCCAGAAATAGGCACATATTTACACATATGGTGGACGTGCCCAGTAATCCAAACCTTCTGGAAGGAAGTCTTTGTGATTGCATCTAAAATATTTAAAAAAATAATACAACCAGATCCATATTTAACTTTACTTAATCTAAAACTGGAATGGTTAACACTCTCTCAATTCAAACTTATGATCCAACTAATAACGGCTGCAAAACAAACAGTGGCCAAGGCATGGACATCTCCTACATTGGTACTAGCAGAAACAATTCACAGAATGAATAATACAATGTCCCATGCTAAGATGGTAGCCATCGATCAAAACCAAATTCCAAAATTTGAAAAACTTTGGCATCCTTGGATAAAACAACAGTTCCTGTCAAACTTCAATGACTCTGTCCTGTTGCCATGGTAACAGATTAAATGACTTACAGAGACACCCAATCTAAGGCTTCAAAGAGAACTAAAAAGAATAATAAACTGACGAGCGGGACAACCTTGTGGACCATACCTCTACCTTTCAACCCTTTTTCTTCTTTCTCTTTCCTTTTCTCCACCTTACGATTAAAGCTCATTATCAGAATTTATTTGACCTATATACACTACTTGTAAACAATATGTATAGTAGGTATAAATCATTTAAATACCTACAAAAGTAACTAAGGAAATGATATATATCTTTAATTTAGGTTTACGTGAACCCAATGTTTAATATTTGAAATTTCATGATATTTACCTATATAAACCCTACTGTAAAACAATGAGCTTACTTTATAAATCCTTGTAAACTTACTTTATGTATCTTTATAACATTGTATACTCAATAAACTTCTTTTGACAAGGAAAACATAAAGGGATTTTCCGTTTTTTAGCAATATGTGCCAATAACACTGCCCTGCGTATATTATCGCCTGCCTGTCTATTTGGCATGAAGCCTACTTGATCTCTATGTATTAATTTTCCTATAATGCTATTGAGGCGTTTTGCTATTATTTTTGCTAATAATTTAATATCGAGGTTTAACAGAGAGATAGGCCGATAATTCACACAGGAAGTATCATCAGAAAGGGGTTTTGGGATCATACAAACAATTGCCATTAGTGTTTCTTGCCGAAAAGAATGTCCATCTAGAAGTTTGTTAAAAGTTTCAGTGAGAATGGGAGAGAGTATTTCTGAGAATGTTTTATAGTATAAAGCCGAGTAGCCGTCTGGGCCTGGTCTTTTGTTAAGTTTTAGGTCTTTTATGGCGTTAGCAACTTCATCTATAGTTATAGGCTCATCCAAACTGCTTTTTTGATTCTGAGATAACTCAGGTAAGGTTATTTTTGAGAAGAAGGATTCAGCCTCTGTAGGATTAAATTCATTGTTTGTCTTGTATAAAGTTGCGAGATGTGAGTGAAATTTATGGACTATTTTAACTGGATTACAAGTGTAAACATTTTTTGATAATTTCAAACGTATTGGTTTGAAAGATTTGTTAGTTGAATTTAATGCCCGAGCCAAATATGTACCTGGTTTGTTTGTATTCATGTAGAAATTGTGTTTGGAGCGTTTGAGGGATTTATCAACTGACTCAGTGAGAAATAGATCGTATTCCAATCTAGATTTTTCCAGATGAGATTTTGTACTCTGAGATGGATTATCTTGAAATGATATGTAGGCTGCATTAAAATTGAGTTCTAGTTTTTTTGCTAGATTTTTGCGTTCCCGTTTAAATAGTGCCATTTGTCTTTGTATTGTACCATGCAAGACAGGCTTATGAGCTTCCCACAGTGTTATTGGGGAGATGTCTGTTGTATTATTAATTGATATGTATTCCTTTAAAGCTTGTTCAATGGCCATCTGATGTAGTGGGTGTTTGAGCATTATGTCCGGTAAGTACCACGTTGGGTCATGCGCTTTTGGTATGGCTGAGGCTATAGTAGTGTATACTGCATTATGGTCAGACCACGGAATCAGAATTATATCTGATGCAATAATTTCTGGTATCATTCCTATTGTTAGAAAAATATGATCTATTCTGGTGAAGGTTTGATGAGGGTGCGAGAAATAAGTGAATTTCTTTTTCATTGGGTTACTTTCTTTCCATGAATCTACCAGATTGTATTTGGAAAGAAGTTGAGAAAAAGGTAATCTAGAGGTTATTTTGGATGGTGTAAAAGGTGATTTATCTAGAAATGGGAGGAGGACCTGGTTCGAATCCCCACACATTATCACTGTTCCTATTTTGTGTGTATTAATCACTTGTAATATATGTGAGAGGAATGGTGTAGGTTGTTTGTTAGGAGCGTAGTAGGAAATCACCGTGATTGCTGTATCCATTATATAACCCATGAGTATCAGGTATCTACCTTCTGGGTCTTTAATTTCTGATGATAAGGTGAATGGTGTGGATCGGTGAAATGCAATTAGAGTTCCCCTTTGCTTGGTACAGGCAGAAGCCGTGTAAATTTGTTGATAAAAAGGAGAAATATATTTTGGAGTAGAATCTTTGGTGAAGTGTGTTTCTTGGAGGCATACTATGTGAGCCTTCTTGTTATGGAAAGTACGGAAGGCTTTGGTCCTTTTTTGAGGGACATTTATTCCCTGAACATTCAGGGAAAGTATATTCAGTGGTGCCATGGCAATAGATCAAATAGTTTTGACTTACTTTTTGTTATGCAGAGCTGACTGCGCAGATCAACCTGTGTGGACTGAAGAGATGAATAGATAGAAAAGAAACCAGTGAATTCTGGAGTAAAGAGTAAACAAAAAACATATGAGATTAGATGATACATTGTATAAATTATTTTTTGCAAGTAATCACAATTTACCCGTGAAAGAGAATAAATATCTCTCTCAGGGGAATAAGTGCCTTCGTCACACTCCCACATAATATGGTTGGGAGAATGAGGAGGGCTAATGGGGGTACACGGATCTTCCGCTTACAGGAGAGAAGTGCTATGTCAAAAGACATCAAAATGATGTTTCATTAATTGGAGTGCAGAATATAGTTTTTGTTGAAATTATTTATTCCAGGGTGGTTGTATATGGTTAGTCTTGCCCTAGGCTAAATAATTCAGTTAGAAAGGTACTGGTAATAACTTTGGTATTGATGAAGATAGTTTGAATTATTTTGGGATTTTAACCCTTTTAGAGTAAACAATTACATATTTTATTCATACGCAACTGTTTAGATATGTTAACTCATAAAATTGAGGTTGTATTGCTTTAGATTAGAATAAACAAAAACATAATTCTAGGAACTAGTTAGGTAATAATATATTTGTTTTAAGAAAAGAAAGAAAAAGCTTCCATTACTTCTGGATTATTGAACATATTTGTCCTAAAAAGTAATAAATCTATTGTTATTACCTGATAATATATAACTGAAAAAGAATTTCCTTATTTCACTTATATATTCTAAGGCTATATGAATCAGAAGTAATAAGAAATATAACTGGAATGTAACTTGATCCCATACAGTGTGTGACTATCAGAATGCAGTTACATTCAGTTATAAATATAGGTTTTTTATAGAGAACCATCTCTTAGTATAATAAATGAAGAGATATCAGGAATTAGGATGTCAGTCCATTGAATCTTCTTGGTCCATGGATGATGTGGCATAACGGCCTCTTTTGTGAGAATGATGATTCCCATTTTGTTCTGAAATTTTCTGGGTGCTGCCTGAAGGTGAAGATGATGCCATTCTTCTGCGTGTGGGAGTGTTGCTGCTTGTGGGTTCTGTCAGATTTAATTTTAAAAGGGTTTGTTGTAGTTCATCTGCTGATCTGCTTCTGTAAATTGTACCTTGGTAGTTAAATCTGACTGAAAAGGGGAAGCCCCATTGATACATAATGTTGTGGCGTTGCAGTTCCATTAGTTGGGGTTTCATGGATCGTCTTTTAGTAATAGTAAGTTGGGATAGGTCAGCAAAAATTTGATAATTGTGTCCTTGAAAATTAAGTTCCTTTTTTCTCTTGCAGCAATTAGTATTTGTTCTTTCGTTCTGTAATAATGAAATTTTGTGATTATATCACGTGGGGGTCCATCTTTCTTTTTGGCTGTGAGGGCTCTGTGTACTCTGTCCAGTTCTAAACGTTCAATAGGGATATCTGGCTTTAGTTCTTGTAATAGAGCAGTAATAGTAGATTGCAGGTATGTCAGAGTTTCAGGTATTCCCCTTATGCGCAAGTTTGAACGTCTGGCTCTATTTTCGTAATCTTCGAGCTTAGTTTGAAGTATTAAATTCTCTTTTTTTAATTGTTCCAATTCTGTTATATTTTCTTGGGTTGTAATTTCAATTTCATCCATTTTTATTTCATAGGCTGCGGTGCGGTTTCCCAGCTCTCTTATTTCTTTGGTTAGGCTTTTTGTTATTTGGTCTGAGGTTTGTTTTAAAGCCTTATGAAGCATCTTTTCAAATTGTAATAATATTACTGGGGATACTGAGGAGGCTTGTGGAGAAGTTTGTGAGAGGATTTGTTCTGTATCTGACTCAAATGGAGAGTCTTGCTGTGACATTTTCTGTCTGTGAGAGCGCCCTGATGCTGTATCTTGTGAGGTGACTGGAGCTGCTTCAGCTGCAGTGAGTGCCTGTGAGCTCTTTGTGAGGTGATTTTTATTTCTGCCATGGTTTCCTCCCAGTACCATATTTCCTGCCCAAACTTTCACAGTTTGTTCCCAGGGGCAAAAAGGTTCAAATGGAAACCTTTTGAGCCTGCAGGCTCCGCTTTGTCCTTCTCTTCTCTCCTCAGCGGTGTGGAGCTCTAACAATGCATGTCTGCTCCGCTAGGCTCCGCCTCCTGCCCCCCCTTTTGCAATATTTTTAACCCAGAGTTACAAGAGTAGTTACCAACTACTTAACACATATATGCAGCGGTCAGAATAGTAGGCTTTAACTTCCAATTTGCTGCAGATATGCATTCATGATGGCATGAGATTGTGTGCTGGAAGTGCCCTCACTGCACATGATTGAGAAGCTTACCACCTCTGCATTAAGGGGTTAAGAGAGACACTGTGGGGTTGATCTACTAAATGCAAATAAACTGTACACTTTGCAAAGTGCAGTTGCATTCTGCAAGTGCAGTTGCTCCAGAGCTTAGTGCATGAGGTAAATATTCACTTTGCAAAGATTACCCAATCACATGCAAGGAAAATAAAAAAAAACAGCATTTTTGCTTGCACATGATTGGATGATGGAAGTTAGCTGCACTTTTGCTCATTTACTAAGCTCTGGAGCAACTGCACTTGCGGAGTGCAACTGTACTTTGCAAAGTGCACAGTCTATTTGCCTTTAGTAAATCAATCCCATTGAGTCAACTGACCTTGGAGGGATCATGAAAGATTTGTTTTTTGGCAAGAGTTGTATAGCAGTTTTTGTTTTGCCTTTCTGTGGATCAAAGCTGCAAGGGTTGCGAGCAGTTGATCTTGATGGCCATCAGTTTTTTTCAGCCATACTGACTATATCACACTATATAGTGGCCTATAACAGTGGTTCTCAACCTCAGCCCTCAAGTACCCCCCAATGGGCCATGTTTTCCAGTTTTCCTTTTCTTTGCACAGCTGCTTTAAATCAATATCAATGACATGATATTGATAAAAGCTATTTTATCTAAGGGAAGTTCCCAAAACATGGCACATTGGGGATACTTGAGGACAGAGGTTGAGAACCACTGGCCAATAAGACTCTCACAGTGCTGTTCCAAAGGCCATGCAAAGGGGTGTTGGCTTACAATGTCTTCTTTTTTGCTTTAACATTTTCCACAGAACTGTTCAGTTCTCACTAGCTTTGTGAAATTTGAAAAAAGTAATTCTGTATTACATCCAAAAAGTATGTTGAGCATCACTAGGATACTTTGATAAATACATTCAGTCTTTTGAGATAATTGTTTTAACATACCCATTCCTTAAGAAGCACAATGTCCTCTAAATTGTGAACACATAAATACTCACCTATTATCTTTGTTTAAATAATTTATTTTTTCTGTTTAAAGGCAATTTGTATTTAAAAGTCATATGCAAAAACAATATCAATTGCAACTTTAGATTCTGGGATCTTAAATTAAATGTTTAAATTGAAAAAATATACGAAGTATTCCCATGCCTCCAAAAAAAAAAGAGGAGGTAAAACGCTAGTTGCAGCAAACACCGGAATGGTCAATCCATAGCCAAGAAATAGAATAAAATAAATGAATGATGCTGCGCTCTAAGTACTAACAAACAGAATAATGTGTAAGCAATAAAAAGTGCTGAGTGCTTAAATAGAAACATAATAAGATCCAAAATTATGAAAAAGGATGCAAATAAAGTGTTGGTGCCAAAAGTGATGGTACAAAGGAATAAAGTCCAGGTGAGCAAATGTCCTTAATTTAATAAATAGAAAATGAGGAAAACAGTGAACATTAAGGTGCTGGAATCCCTCTAACGCTCTGTGCAAGTGAGGCAATGTAAACTGTGACTTTTCTCTTTAGTGCAATAACACCTCAGTGTAGAATGGCCCCTTATCTTACCACTATAAGGTAACAACGTATAAATAGAGACAATGGAGATTCGGGGTCCTGAAGTGACTCACACTAATGCCCTGTACACACGGTCGGATTTTACGACACAAAATGTGTGATCGGAGCTTGTTGTCGGAAATTCCGACCATGTGTGGGCTCCATTGGACTTTTTCCATTGGATTTTCCGACACACAAAGTTTGAGAGCAGGCTACAAAATTTTCCGAAAACAAAATCTGATTGCGTCAATTCCGACCGTGTGTGGACATTTCCGATGCACAAAGTGCCACGCATGCTCAGAATAAATTCTGAGACAGAACTGCTTGGTCTGGTAAAATTAGCGTTCAGAATGGATATAGCACTTTTGTCACGCTGCAATGTTTTAAAATGTTTAATGCAGCACACTCTCTTCTTCTTTATAATGCTAGAAGAATGAAGTTGTTTTGCTGCTTATATTCACACAGACGACTCACAGACTTCTTTCTTGATTATTTATCGTGATTTCATCAATATAATATTTTTATATGTCACATCTACGGAAAAAATATTATTTTTTGGATGTTTTTATATTACATTTTTTTTTGGATTTTTTTAAAGCCTGATCTTGTGTTTTATTCTTCATTTTTCAAGGAGGTTGCTTGGTGTTGGTGTCCCTTGTTAATTTGACATTGTATTTTTGAAATGTACCTGCCTCCACACAAACAAACTGTCCTTTTTGAAGGAAAACACATATAGGTGAGTATAATAAAACAAACCAAAAATGTATTAAGGGCTCATAACCAAACAAAGAGGGAGGCAACGCTGGAGAAACAGCAGAAATCGGTGAAGCCTTTGGCCCCCAGGGCACACATCAACTATTTTACTGCAAAATTGGTGGCCTGAGGAGTCCTTATATAAGGGAGTACAATCTGGTCCAGAAGTCCAAGAGATCATGAACAGCAGCAGATGACATACATGTCCCCAGGCTGTGGTCATACAAGAGCCTGCATCTTTTGTCAGACCAGACTGAACCCAGGACCATCACTCTCTTGTCTTCCTTCCACGCTTCCTTCCACGCTTTGTCTGTGGTGGTGGAGTAGTGGCAGGAGGAGGAGGAGGATGATGCAACTCACTCAGGTGGGTATTGGGTGTGATTTCGCCCCTCAATCTCTTATTTAATGTTTGATAAATGATTTCCTCACACATGAGGCGTTGGCCCTCCTGCATGTCCTGCAGTTTGGTGGCAGCCATGGAGGCAAACGCCTCTTCACGAGTAGGGGTGGCTCTGAGGGACGCAGAAGCCTCCTGAATCAGCCTGAGTGCTGAATCCTCCACGTTACTCCTCTTCCTGGGTCTTTTGTTTGGAGGGTGGAGGGGAGGGACCTAGGTTTCTGTGAGGCTCCTACTGGGCCCTGCCTTCTCCTGGCTGCCACTTACCCCACCTCCTCCTGGCTGCCACTAACCCCCCGCCTCCTCCTGGCTGCCACATTCCACAGCCTCCTCCTGTATGCCACATTCCACAGCCTCCTCCTGGCTGAGGTCTTCCTGTGTATGAAAAAGGGACATAGTTTTAGTTTTTTATTCATCAATCACACACAATTTTCACCTCATGACTGTTGCAAATTGAATGTTAACAAATATAACAGATTATCATTCTGAGCCCAGCATCTTTCATTCTTGTCCCAATTATTTTTGACCACTACTGTCTATTGATATGTAAAACACTTTAATAAATCAGCAATTAGTGATCAATAATAACATCTAGTAAACATCATTTATGTTTTGCCAAGAAATCTGTAGAACAATGCTATGCCTGGCTCCAGCTGGGCTCCTCCACTTCTTCCTGGCTGGAAGTCCCAGGTTGGACATCGAAAGCCTCAGCTGGGGTGGAAGATAGGGTGGAAGGAAGAGTGGAAGGAAGGGTTGAGAGGGATTCCCTCACTTCAGTCTGGTCTGACAGAAATCGCAGTCTCTCATAGTACCACAGCCTGGGGACATAAACATCATCTGCTGCAGCTCTGGATCTCTGGGAATCCTGGACCTTCTTGCGCTCCCTAAGATATGTGCTCAACAGGCCACCAATTTTGGCTTTTAAATAGGGGATGGTTGCTGTGGGGACCACCGGCTTCACCAACTCCAGCAGTTTTTCCAGCGCTGCCTGCCTCTTTTGTTTATGATTATAATGTGGATGTTTAACCTGCCACAGACAGGGCAGCTCCCTGTACTTGTCTATGAACAGGGGGAGGAAGTTGTGGTCATTGAAGCCATCCATTTTCTCTGCAAGACACAACACAAGACAAACCATAATGTCAGGCTACACTCTCCTAATCTTATCCCAATATAGGCCTCAATCTATAAGCAGTTTAGGCCCAAGTCTAAATGTTACCTTCGTTATCACGATCGGCGCTTCCGATACTCCTTCCTCCGCTCACAGATCGTACGTACTACGCACGCGTGTTACGCTTTATATACACTGCGCATGCATGAAACTCTGCCCGCCCCTGACATTCTTTCTAGTCTATTCCCCGCCCCTTCTCATTTGGTGCAGTGGGGGAAGAGCACATGGCGGAGACAGAGCAGGTGCGTGCTAATTACAGCAACAACAAGGAGGAAAAGGAGGAAAGTCCGGAGCCAGAAACATCATGATCCTGGAGGAGACGATTTAAGGCATCAAATATGTCCTTTGTGAAGATGGTGGAGATGGTCGACATCCTGAAGAGGGCTGACTATGACAGGAAGTATGGACCTTACCCCAACCCAAATGTGAGAAAGGCCAAGCTCATGACTAAAGTTGTGAAGAGTCTGCACCATAATTTTAGGGTAGGACGATCCAAGGATCAACTGAGGAAGCGGTGGTCGGACCTCAAATTAAGGGAGCACGATCAGTATGGAAGGATCAGGGGAGTGCTGCAAAAAAGTAAGTAGTTGTCCTGTGTTCCTATTCATTATTTTTATAACGTTCGTGCTGCTCCATGTGCTTTTCTTTACTGTTGTACAGTTTAAAATGGCAACTTTCATGTTCATGGACACATTATTTGTTCGTAGGAAACATTGTTTGTTCGGCCAATAAAACACCATGTTTTGTCCAGATGCATTTCAATACATTTTTTCTGGCCTACTTCTCTTAAAATATTTTTGGTGTCTAGATGGGTTTGTAACTAGAATGAAATGCAAACTAGATTCTGTGTAAGGAGAGGACACTCAGCAGCTGTTTACACACCTGGACGCTGGAGCACTAGTGTGGGACACAAGAACACCCTTTTTATTAGGGGGCCCACACAGGTGCTCCAGTGTATACTATAGGGGTGACTCTATCTGTTACGCTTGTACAAAACAGGTAAGTATTCAAGCTTGAGAAAGTGACAAAATATTTCTTCATCTTGGAACTCTGCCAAAATAGACAATTGTAGCCCACTTCCAAGCAATGTTTCATATTCCTATTTCTGTCATCAAATATCTGTGTGCTAAGTATACCTATTTTTTTTACATAGGGGAGAAAAGACTCAGAGGACAACACTCATCAAAGGAGACAACAGACCCCCCACCTCATGCAGAAGTGGAAATACCACAAACACAACAGGGGGAGGAGAAGGGAGACGTGGTGGAAATTGTCACCACAACAGGTGAGTGTCTGCAACCACAGGCTCAGGTAAGAGATGGATGCCGGCATATTTATAATACATGGTGTGTTTTTTTTTTCTATAAAGAAGGTTTTTTTTTTTTTTTTTTATAATCTTTATTTATCGAAACGATTTTACAATTTTTTACATATATAACAAAACATATACACATCCAGGACAATAAAAAACCTATATTTCAAACTCGAAATCTTCTTCCTGTCTCTATATCAGTTGTTACAAAATTACAAAATTACTTCATGGATGTGTATCCCATACACTTTTGACCAGCCATACCGCTACCCATCCCCCCTATCCCCCCATCATGCACAACAAAAAAAAAAAAAAGAAAAAAAAAAGAAAACCCACCCCTCCCTCCTTCCCAAAAAGGTCTTGTCCTATTAATCACTCTGAGGAGCTGTGAGGAGGCTCTAAACTCTTTCCATCTAGACCATGTGCTTAATATCTGTTTACTTAACCCTTCTTCTAACACCTTTCTCTCCTCCAGGGCACGCATCTCCGCCATCTCACGCTCCCACTCCACCATGGATGGCACTCTTGTGCTTTTCCAATTTCTTGCTACAATAGTGCGTGCTGACGTCAAGAAATATTTCAATAATCCTTTCTTTATATTTTTCAATGATCCTGGGATCATAGATAATACTGACACTTGTATATCTGGATATAAATCGATCCCAGTCATAGCACTATAAATCTCAAATTTTTTTTGCCAGAATGGTTGGATTTTAGAGCAATAGTACCAAATATGTGACATTGTGCCCTGAGCTTTAAGACACCTCCAGCAATCTTCCTTGTTATCAGGATTTATCTTATGTAGATCCACAGGGCATTTATACCATCTGGCTAAGATTTTATAATTTCTTTCCTGGTGTTTGGCAGATAATGAAAGTTTATGAGTTACCATAATAGCCTTTTCCCATCTTTTCCTGGGGATGCCTATCCCAAGCTCTACCTCCCATTTCTTAATATATGGTAACTCCTGAATTTTACTTTCTGAATTCAGATATTTGTAAATCTTAGATAAGACATGAAGAGGTCTATGTTCTTGTATAAGTACTTTCTCTAGAGTTGTCAGGGGCCTGTCCATTTTGGATTCTTTTATCAAAGATGAAATATACCGTTGGAGTAGTCCATGTTGCATCCATTCCTTTTTGTATTCCCCTCCCATAACCTCCAGTGGAAGGATTCTATTCCCTTCCATCGTTTCTACTATCCTAGTATCTTCGCATCTTTTCCATTTAAGAAATGACTTGGCTTCTAATGCCAGTGGGAATTCTGGGTTACTAAATAGTAGGGTCATAGGACCTCTATAGGTAGATCCCAACCCTCCCTTTATCATAATATCCCATGCTTTCAATGTTGATATGACTAAAGAGGGCATATCACCATCCGGCGGTCTCTGCTCTCTTTTAATCCAAGGCAGTGATTTCAAATTTAGGCCTGTGATCTCTTCCTCAAGTTTTATCCACTGTTTACTATCCCTATTGTGGAACCAATTTACTATTCTAGTTACAAATATTGCTCTAAGGTACATTACTATGTCTGGGAGAACAAGGCCTTCGTCTTTCTTGGTCTTATTTAGCACTACTCTACTGATTCTGGGCGTCTTGCCTGCCCAGACAAACTGCCCAATCGCTCTGCGTAGTTTTTTCAGGATCGTTGTTGCAGGAAAAATGGGAATCGTTTGTAGAATATACAATTTTTTAGGAAGTATATCCATTTTTATGATGTTGATTCTGCCTATCCAGGAAATTGTTCCTTTTTCATATTGTTGTAATGTTTTCATTATTTTTTGTACTATCGGGACATCATTATATTCCTGCAGTTTGTTCAAATCAGTGGGAATATATGTACCAAGATATTTAATTGCATTTACCTGCCATTTAAAGGAGAAGTCCTTTCTGAGCAGTTCCACCATGGTTTTCGACAGATTAATATTCAATGCTTCAGATTTATTGTAGTTCACCTTGAAATTACTCACTACTCCAAATCGTTTAAATTCTGATATCAAGTTTGGTAATGATATCAGGGGGTTTGTAATATATAGCAATATGTCGTCTGCATAAACAGACATCTTATACTCTATATCACCCACTTTGATTCCTTGTATATCTTTATTCTCCCGGACCGCAATTAATAGATGTTCCATCACTAGTATATATAATATTGGGGATAATGGACATCCCTGTCGGGTTCCGTTCGTTATCGGGATTTCCTCCGATATACCACCATTCGCCCGGATCTTAGCCGTTGGATTCTGATATAGGGCCATTATTTTGTCCAATAGAACGGGACCTAACCCCCACTGTACCAGTGTCTCTTTAAGGAAGCTCCATCCCACCCTGTCAAATGCTTTCTCAGCATCTATTGCTAGTAAACAGGATGGGATAGAGCCTCTCTGTGCATATTCCATCAATGTGAGTGTTTTTGAGGTATTGTCCCTTGCTTCTCTTCCCTTTATAAAACCCACCTGATCTAGATGTACATGTGCGGGCACCATAGGGGTAAGTCTATTCTCGATTATTTTAGAATACAATCTTAAATCAATATTTGTTAAGGATATTGGTCTATAATTGCCACATAAAGTGAGATCCTTCTCAGGTTTTGGTATGAGTGTGATGTATGCTTGCATACTTTGTGGGACAAGAGGCACCGATGTAGACACTGCATTAAAAGTCCGTTTGATAATGGGAATAAGCTTTTCTTTAAATATTTTATAGAATCGTGGGGTAAAACCATCCGGGCCTGGGCTTTTCCCAGGTATTAATGAATCAATTACCCTTTGTATTTCACTTTCTGAAAATTCTTGTTCTAACTGCGTTACTTCTAATGATGTTAATACAAGGAGTGCAGTTTCTTTAATGTATTGGTGGATATCTTATTGAAAACCCTCTGGATCATCATTAGCCTTGTGATTAGATATATTATATAGTTTCGTATAAAATGTCTGGAACTCTTTCAGAATCCCCTTTGGGTCATATCTCATATCCCCTGCTTCTGTCTTAATCTTAACGATAGGCGAGGTCTTGCCCCGGTTTTGTAGGGCTTTTGCCAGAAGTTTACCTGGTTTATTGCCCTGTTGATCGTATAGAGAACGATTATTATCTCTTATACGTAATGTACGCTCATTCAGCAGTGTTTGTAACTCTGTCTTCATATCTGTTAATTCTATTAGTATTTCGCGTGTTAGATTTTGTTTATGTTGAGCTGCTACTTCAGGTATTTCTTTTAATAGTTGAGTTATTCTATTGTTTTTTACTTTTTTCAATCTGGCCCCGTGTTTTATAAATAGTCCTCGAATTACACATTTTAATGCCTCCCATTGAATCGGCAGAGAAGTAGTGTCTCCAATATGATCATGTGAGAAATTAATTATTGCCTTCCTTATTTCTAGTACACACGCCTCATCGTACAACAGATTATCATTAAGCTTCTAATTTCCCCTAATATTTTCACCCTTGAGTAAATCTAATGTCAGAAATATTGGCGCGTGATCTGACCATATAGCACTACCTATCTCAGCTGATGAAGTAATAGTCACCCCCAACTGATTAATCAAAAAGTAATCGATTCGATGATATGACCCGTGGACATTTGAGTGGAACATAAAATCCTTCTCCCCTGGGTGTAACGCCCGCCAGATGTCAACCAGTTGGTATTTTGCCATAAGTTCTTTAAATTTTTTCTTTTCTTTACTCATCTGTACTATCGAGGGTGCTGTGGTATCTATATTCTTATCCAAAACAAAATTAAAATCCCCACCAATTATTGTTATCCCCTCCACCTTTTCCATGAGCTCACCAATCAATTGTAACCCTGTTTTAAGCTGATTTTGATTGGGTAGGTATAAATTAATAAAAGTAAATTTTTTACCGTATATGTTAAGTTTAAGTAATATTGCTCTTCCATCTCTATTACACCATTCTTCGAGCACTTGGTGTGGTATTGTCTTATGTATTGCAATAGATACTCCTTTCGACTTAGAGTACATATAAGAATCATGATACCATGTAGAGTAGTATCTATTTTGTAGATTGGGAACGTGATCCGTGCGGAAATGCGTCTCCTGAAAAAAGACAATCCCCAACTTTTGTTTATGGAGAGAGTATAGAACCTGAGACCTCTTTGATGCTGAGTTAAGACCTCTAATGTTATAAGAGCATATTTTCATTGTTTCTCAATATCAAGAGAGAGGGAAGAAGAGAGAAGAAGAGAAAAAAAAAAAAAAAAACCCCACACTCACACACACACAAAAACCCTAAAACTATTGACTTATATAAAGTCTATCTTACAAACAGCGTAAGTTCCCTTTACTGGGGGAACCGGACACTGACGACCAAAATCTGTCGCTCAATCGATGACCGCACGCTGCATTTTAAATTCTATTATCTTAAATCTTTAATCTCTTATATTCTTTCTATCCCCTCTCTTCTCACTACTCGCAAAAAAAAAAAAAAAAAAAGGGAGCAAATGGGTAAGAGGGGGGTAGGGGAGACACCTTGGAGATGAAGATTCTCATGTCATATATGCCATTTGCTTATAATTGCTATGTCTCCGGGAGAGATATAGAGGGAAGGGGAGAGGAGGAGAAAAAAAAACAAAAAAAAACAACCTCTCCCAGGTCCCCAAATCACCTAACCTTGCATGAATCAAATCACACTGCTCTTATTTGTTACCTCTAACCTCTATGTCATTACTAGTGTAAAAAAAAAAAAAAAAAAAAAGAACAACCACCCCCCCCACTCTCACGCCCAGAACAAACCATACAGTGTATTACCATATATTTCAAAACAATCTTGTTATCAGCCCCAATATCTGTTCCTTATTGTGTAATATATTTTGTGCATCAACTTAAACAATAACATTAGACCAAAATCTATTCTCCCTATTCCATGTTTCCTATAATTTATCTAATAATAAAGGAAAAACAAAAAAACAAAAAACAAAAAAAAAAGTGGTCTTTGTTATCATCCCCTATATCTGATCCTTATTGTGTAATATATTTTGTGAATCAACTTAACAAAAAAGAAAAAAAAATCCTTTTCCCCTTCCTTATTCTCCCCTTCTTCATCCCCCCCCATCCTTTGTGCACATATCCAAACCCCAACATAGCCAATAACCTACCCCCAATGATTTATACCAATTGTAACAAATTGTGTAAAATTATCAAGAACCATTCTCAAGTGATGTGCCCCATATATTATATCTATACAAAAAAACAAAAAAAACCCCGCTGCCCCATTTTATCATTTTCCTTATTAGTGTCAAACACTCTTTATCTAAACCAATTGTTACGTGTAATGTGAAAGTAATAAACCAAATCTAAGTGTTTGCAAAAAAAAATCCTCCATTCAGAGTAACAAAAGAGAAAAAAAAAAAAAAAAAAAAAGGGAATAAGTAACCCCCTCTCCCCCCCTCTCCACAATCTCTACCTACCCATAATCTTCATCTCGCCAAGTTAATTAAATCTCCCTCCTTTGAATAACATAATATTATATACTTAAAATCCCTCCCCTACCCCCAATCTATCCACATGTAACTTATCAGGACTTTCTAAATCTTTTCATGAACGAAATAGGCCAGTCCGGTAATTCTACTTCTGGTATGTTAAGAGTTGCCAGAAACTGCGGTAAATCTTCCAAATCACTAAATGTAGCAATTAGACCTTCTTTTTGTGCCTGTAATTGAAATGGAAATTTCCATCTATATTGTAAGTTATTTCTTCTTAGTTGTTCCACCAGGGGCTTTAATGCTCTTCTTCCATCCAATGAAAATTTTGATAGGTATTGGAATAGTAGCAATGGATCTCCCTCATGCTGGATATTTTTATTTTGACGTGCTGCAAACATGATTCTATCCTTTATATGAGTGTAGTGCATTTTGCAGATGACATCCCGTGGTCTACTAGGGTCTATTCTCCTTATTCCCGCTACTCTATGAGCACGGTCAATTATTAGATCCTTTGCTTCTATATCCTGGATTAACTCCTGAAATTTTTTTTGCAATGTTGTTGTCAGTTCTTTTACACTCACATCTTCTTTTAACCCTCTAATTCTGATGTTGGATCTTCTATTTCTGTTCTCTTGCTCATCCAGGCAATTTTTTAGATGGTTTGCTCTCCTTGGTTTTGTGCTCTTTCCTTTATATTTATTAGTTCTTGTTCTGTTTTTGAGATTCTAGTATCTAATATAGCTGTTTTTTCTTGTGTGATTTTTGTGGATATCTTAAGTTCTTGTATCTCTACTTTATATGAATTTTCCAATCTTTGCACATATTGGTCCATATCCGCCCTGGTTGGGAGAGATTGAATATATTTTCTCAAATCCCAGTTTTCTTTACCCCCTTCTTCTCTTGGGTCGCTTAATGAGCCCGTTGTGTCTATTGGTGAGCTATTTCTAGGGTGATCCATCTGCTCTTCCCCTGATGATCTAGATGTTACCGACATTTCTGCAATGTTTGAAATTTCTTGTGATGTATGTAAAGCTTGAATTATTCGGGGAGATTGCAGCTGCAGTTGTTGAAAAATCTCCTTTATATCAGATGTTTGTGTAGCTTGTGCCCCTGTAGGGTTTTTATTTTTGCTTTCCGTTTTATCTTTCTTATTCGTTTGAGGTTGTGGTGTTTTGTTTCCCTTCTTGGGTGCCATGAGTCTGATAATTCTTTTACCTCCTCCCTTCCCCCTTTATGGGATAATTCCTTATATATTTATGGTTTTCTATCAGCTTATCTATCTTTTGATATCCTTCTTAAATGTCCATACTGTATAACAGGGTAGTATGTATCACCTTTTTATATCCTATATTCACCCTTTAGATTGAAATTAGAAATGCTCAACAGTTCTATTAGATAGTCTCTCTTATTAATAAGTCACTTTATAGGATATTATTTAACCAGCTCTTATTCCAGCACTACAAGCACTTGCACAAATCCTCTTAATCGTTCAGCATCCCTCTTTCCAAATGAACCAATAATGCTATCTCAGTCCACAGTATTTGTGATTTTTATGCAGTCTCTATGCCACTTTCAATATTCCTTTGTATGTCCTTGTATATCTATAATCATACCTGGTCTCTGGCATCTTTGGTCTCCTTACTTATTCATTGTAGCACAGCAACTGTGTGGTTAATGCTCCGTCTGGTTTGCCAAAGGAAGGGAGATCTCCTGATCACTGCTGTTTGGGACCCGCGAACCTTCGCCGGAGTGTGCGTTTCACCAGCGAGCCGCCCCTGCCGCCTGTATGAGCAGACACGCTGAGGCTCCCACCTGGCTCCGCGCTGTCTCCTTGTTCAGTCCTCGGTCACACTCCCAGCACTCCACAGGTATTGTTCTTTCCCGGGACTCCCGATCTTTCTTAATCACCTCCCGCTTCAGCTGCTGTTGCTACTGCTTGACAAGTCACTCCAGTGTCAGGGATAGTATTCGGCTGTTTAACTTAGGTGTCTAGGCATTTGAATCAACAGCCCAGACCATCCTAATCTGCAGCTTCTCCAGCCTCTGCAGCGTGTCAGCCACTCGACCTCCCTAAGCGGCCATCTTGGGCATCAGCTCCTCCCCCCAAAGGATCAAGAGAAGAAGAAGGTTTTTGACTAGATAGTCCTCGTTGTAATACGGCACCTCATCCCAATGAATATGGCAACAATGGTGGTAGGAGGAGAGTAAGGGGATTATAACGGTGCCAAACAATTATTAAAATACTATATACTGACACGTTAATTAAAAAATATAATGTTTTATTAACAAACAGATTAAAAAGAGTATACAATAAATATACACGTCAAGGGTGTGAACATACAATGAAGGAAAAGTACAGAACCAACTTATGCAGCAATATTGCAAGACCCAGCCTGTAGCGTGGCGGCAGGTCTTGTTAACAGGTATTGAGATCCTAAATGTTTTGCCAACATTGGCTTCCTCAGGGACAGTTGGTTATACCTGTGTTAATTTCCTGAATTCTAAATAGAAAAATAAGTAGTCAGAAAAAGTATAACAATGTATATCTCTGGCAAAAACAAGATAAAATAAAATAATATATAAATGTATATTAGTATATTGAGGGGCTGCCAGACATGACCAAGAATCTCCCCATACAAAAGAAGTTGCTGGGGCGAGCAACCGCCCCATTCACCACCCCCAAGGGAACACCTCCCCACCCAACGGGTAACCCCAAAAGGGACACTCAATCCCCAGGATGGTAAAATACCTACCGGTGAGTCACATAGGGTGTACATAACAGTCCCCCAGGGTGAATTTACCCTGCTGCAGGGGGTGGAAAAAAGGGCCTGGCAAATTAGAGGGAAATATATAAGAATTACATGGTTCTGGTGAATACCCAGAATAAATCTGAGTATCCAACTAAAGTGACATCGGGCTAACATAGCCTCAAAAATACTTACA
Organism: Aquarana catesbeiana; assembly: GCF_042186555.1. Classification (NCBI taxonomy): domain Eukaryota; kingdom Metazoa; phylum Chordata; class Amphibia; order Anura; family Ranidae; genus Aquarana; species Aquarana catesbeiana. Next base: position 320,641,154 of record NC_133328.1, read on the forward strand.
GTATATGTCTTAATAAAAACAACAGAAGAAATGTAAGGGCACCCGATAAGCTGACATTAATGTTGAATGGAAGAGCTGATGAATGACGACTACAGAAATGAGAAAGAAAAAAAAGGGGAGTGAAGGCATATAGAAAATAGTATTTTAACCATCATTAAAGAAGTATATATTGAAAGTACAATATAAAGCCATGAACAATGTTAAATTAAGCATAGTATCCTACATGATTCTATTAAGCAGATAGAAAGGGGAAAACAAACTCACCCATAGGTCCAGTAAGGCTATTTAAAAGTAACTTGGACTATGAAGGTACAGTCAATGGGTAGTGAATAGGCATATGGTCAAGCTTACTGTCATAGACATAAGCAGCAAGAAAGCCGTCAGCACCGAGTACAAGATAAAACACAGGCTTACCACATTAAACAGGACAGCAGACATGGGTGCCCCTAAACACCGGCAGCGAAATGGCCGGAAAAGCCGGCCTTTTATGCCCCCCACACATGAGTGGCATCTGACGTCACCGATCGTGTGAGTGGACACATGGAGCCACTGCCCAAGCGCCCGTCAATAGCTCCGTGGGCCTACAAGATCCAGGGGGCTGTGCGGGATAGGTGATCATGATGTTGTGGATGAAGGTCATTTCACCAGTGAAAGTGCCCAGATCCTGATTGGGGAGATCATGGGGTGTAATAGGAACTTGGAAAACATCAAGCAAAACATAAATGATGTTCAAAACAAAATGAAGAACATCATTGATGTTTTAGGTAGAGTTTAAAACCCCTCGAAATCCCTAATTTTTTCTGCAGTTTTTTCCAGAAAATTTTTTAACCAATTTTTGACATATTCTCGAAAAGCCAAATTTTGAAGATGCACGCAGTGTATCAACATGTGCTATCTGCCATCACAGGAGATCAATGTATGCGTTTTGGGGGTGCAACCCCTTCCTCAATAATAAAGTAGCTGAGAGGAAGGGGTTGCACCCACAAAACACCCTTGATCCCCCATGATGGCAGCTAGCACATGTTGACATTCAGCAATTTGTGTGCATCTTCAAAATTTGACTTTTCCAGGGGTGACTTCACCCCACCTGAATGCAATATCAAACACAGTTTATAAATACTCATGTCTGATATTGCCTTCAATTTCTACAAAAGTTGAACTTTAAGTTCCAGATTTGTGTATTTCTTGTTGGTTTTAAACATGCCTGTTTTACCTTAAAAGGACATTTCTACTTTTAATGTCACCTAAAAAATTGTTATACAACATACATGTTGGTTTGTTTTAAAAACCTTTTATAAATGCACATGTGATTGTGCTTTGATTAAAAAGATTGAGATTCAACAATGTGTGGCTTCTTCTTTCAATGCTCAAAAGCATTTTTGTGTTGTAAAATTGGTGTTTTCAGTGTGGGTGTCAATGGGTGTTATTTACTAAAGGCAAATCCACTTTGCACTACAAGTGCAGTTTCAGTGCAGTCCCAAGTGAACTTGTAGTGCAAAGTGTATTTTCCTTTAGTAAATAACACCCAACAGTGCTTTCTAATTTGACACAATCACGCCATTTTCAGGACTCCCAAAATTTCAGTTAGGGTCAGCTAAAAGAAAGACAAGCAGTAAATCAAACCAAATATTTGTTCAGTTTAAAATATTTTTTTATTTAAAAAATGTCTCAGACATTGTCTGGCATATTGATGGCCCCCCTACCCGCAAAGTATTCCATGTATCTTATACAGACCTCGCGGGCACTCTGGGGGGGCAAGCTAGGACGGCCGGCTTCAAGCGCCGTCAGCGTTGGTTCATTGAGATTAATTCAGGCTTCAGGCCCAACTGAGCCAGCATAGTTCACAGAATTTCTCCTTAAAAAGTTGTGGAGAACACAGCAAGCCAGGATGATGTGATTAAGTTTATACTCCGCCATGTGTATCGGTGTAAGAAATAGGCGGAACCGGCTGGCCATTATTCCAAACGTGTTCTCCACCACTCTTCTGGCTCTAGCCAGCCGGTAATTAAAAACCCTCTGGTCTGGGGTGAGGGTCCTCATAGGGAATGGCCGCATAAGATGGTCCCCCAGCGCAAACGCTTCATCCGCAATGAAGACGCATGGGAGTCCTTCCGCATTGTCTTCTGGAGGTGGCAAATCCAAGCTGCCATTCTGGAGATGCCTGTAGAACTCCGTGTGGGCGATGACTCCACCATCTGACATGCGCCCATTCTTCCCCACGTCCACATACAGGAAGTCGTAAGTAGCCGACACCACCGCCAACATCATAATACTATTGAACCCCTTGTAGTTGTAATAGTATGACCCCGAGTTGGGTGGTGGGACGATGTGGACGTGTTTCCCATCAATTGCCCCTCCGCAGTTAGGAAAGTCCCACCGCTGGGCAAAGTGGGAGGCCACAGTCTGCCATTCCTGTGGGTTGGAAGGAAACTGTGGAGTCAAACAAGAAAAAAAAAAATCATTTTGCAAATAAACATGGAAAGCAGATTAGACAAACATTCTTGGCTAACATCAGTATAATATTTATTTTAGGGAGTATTTAAAGACAAAGGTATAAGGTACAGCTATCAGACTCCCCTTCCCCTCTCATGGGCCATTTTTAAAATTTTAGGGGGGTGATGTTTTGGACAGGTAACCCTCTCCACTTCATTGAGAGCTGAATGCATAAATAATGTGTATTACTTTGGCAAGCCCCTCTATACTTACACTATTGGCAGCCAAATGAACAGGTAAGAAGTGTCATAAGACAAAGAGATAAATACATACTGTACACATTTTAAATAATAAATCTGACCACAAAAGAGGTAGGTATAGTGTGTATGGGTTTGGCAAAGTCAGCAGATAGAGGATTGAGGATAGATAGAGCATTGGTATCAGCTGAGTTAGCAGTTGGGGGAAGGGAGGGTTCCAAATGATTTTGGGACCCCCCCAAAACAAGCCTCTGGTGCTCTGCCTGAATTTAAAGCACAAATCACATTTTTACACATTTTAGGGGTTGTTTAGGGAAAAGCACTACTATGGAGCTGGCAAAATACATTGTTAAGTGACTACACGAGGTGAATATAGGCCCAGGAGAGCATGCTGGGGGGTTAGTGAAGGCAAATATGTATGAAAGACAAAAAAAATTACATAAAAAACCAGCATGCATGAGGACAAAGGGGACATTCACAGCGTATTACAATCATGGTAATTAGGGAATGAGGAAATAAATAGAATACATTAGCAAACATTAAATACAATAAAATGTGATGTTAAAGGATAAAAATCTTACCTTAACCACTTACCGACCGCCGCACGACGATGTACGTCCAAACTTTGAACGGGGATATCGTTGTTATGGCAGCAGCTAGCTGCCATAACCCCGGTATCCCCGTTTTCGTGCGGCGGCCGGCTTTCAGATAAAAGTGGTCCCTGCAGCGGATTCACCGCAAGATCACTTTTATCGGTGGCGGGAGAGGGGCCCCCCTTCCGGCGCGATCCAGTGCCTTCCGCCGCTTACTGGAGCCGTCGGTAGCGGCGGAGGCGATCGCATCTGTCTCTGTCCTGTGCCTGGAGACGAGTGAGGCTAAGATGGCTCCCACTCATCTCCATGACACTGCTGGGTGGAAGCGACGTCAAAACGTCACTTCTGTCCACGCCTCTTAGAGGCACATTTTTTCAAATGTAATTTTTTTAAATGATTTTTTTTATTGCATTTTATTGCGTCACAGGGAATGTCACAGGGATGTCCCATCAAGTCCCCGTACGTCAGAGGGGGGCGGGGTCACCAGGTGGCCCCAACCCCCGTTATTTAATAACCGTCAGAAGAGGAGAAACATCACACAGCAGGAGCCTCCCTCCATGCCATCATGGATGCGGAGTGGCCCGAAAAGAAGATGAAGACAAGAAGATGAAGAGAAGAAGATGAAGAGAAGAGCGGGAGCCTCCCTCCATGCTATCATGGATGCGGAGCAGCCCGAGGAGAAGAAGGGAAGAAGATGCCGACGCCGCGGAGGAAGATGCCGGGCGAAAACACCGGAGGAAGAACCAGAAGAACCAGAAGAACCAGAAGAAGAAGAAGATGGAGGAAGAAACCGAAGGAAGATAGAAGATAGAAGAAAGAAGAAAGAAGAAGCATTTAAATAAAGGAATTGTCAAAAACTGTCTCTTGTCATTTTTAACATTTTTGAAACTTTTTTAGTGAAATGGTAGGTACCCCCTTACCATTTCACACAGGGGGGGAGGGCCAGGATCTGGGGGTCCCCTTGTTAAAGGGGGCTTCCAGATTCCGATAAGCCCCCCGGCCAGGGTTGTGGGGATGAGGCCCTTGTCCTCGTCAACATGGGGACAAGGTGTTTTGGGGGGCTACCCCAAAGCACCCTCCCAATGTTGAGGGCATGTGGCCTGGTACAGTTCAGGAGGGGGGTACTCTCTCGTCCCCCCCTCTTTTCCTGCAGCCTGCCAGGTTGCATGCTCAGATAAGGGTCTGGTATGGATTCTTGGGGGGACCCCACACCATTTTTTTTTTTAATTTTGGCTCGGGGTTCCCCTTAAAATCCATACCAGACCTGAAGGGTCTGGTATAGATTTTGAGGGGGACCCCACGCCATTTTAAAAAAAAATTTTGCCCGGGGTTCCCCTTAATATCCATACCAGACCTGAAGGGCCTGGTATGGAATTTAGGGGGACCCCCCCACGTCATTTTTTTTTATTTTTGATTCGGGGATTCGGCAATAGGTGTCTGTCAATCCCTAAAGGACCAATTTAGACATGAACTTAAAGAGGATCCTGCATTATGCTTTGCCAAAGATTCTATTCACCAGGCGTCCCGCCTTACGCTTATGCTTGTACATATGCGTAGAATCCTGTGGTTAAAAAAATTGGTCAGCCGAAGCACCATGTAAAAACTGGGTTTCCTTTTCATGGGGAGCGGCTTTTTGGAGAAGATTTGGACAAATATTTTCAAACAATTTCAAGCAGGAAAAGTACTCTTTTGCCAGTCAAAAGAAAGTATAAATGCCCTTCATTTAAACGGGGTCTTTCCCCTGCGCCAGGGGCTTCCGACTCTAGGCAATGGCGATGGCCTCCGCTGTCAAACTCTAGAGGAAAACCTCAGGGTCAGACCCAGGCTCAAAAGAAGTCCTGGGGTCGGAAACCTGCAAAGCAGAATCCTAAAGCCTCATCATGAAGAGGCAAACCCCCTCACCAAGGTGGGGGAAGACTTATGCAGTTTTCAGAAGTCTGGGAAGAGGAAAGTCAGGACAGATGGGTCATCTCCACTGTAATGCTGGGGTACAAGCTGGAATTTCGGGACTTTCCACCGTCTCGTTTCCTGAAGTCAAGCGTCCCCAAAGATCTAGGGAAAAGGCACTAGACCGATTAATATCTCAAGGGGTGATCATACAGATTCCCACAAAAGAGTAAGGTTTGGGGTTTTATTCAAATCTTTTTATGGTACCAAAACCAAATGGAGATGTCAGACTCATTCAAGATCTAAAAAATCTAAATCAGTTCCTGAAGATCAGCTCCTTTCGCATGGAGACGATCAGGTCAGTTGTTTCTAACCTTCTAGGAGGAGAACTTCTGGCATCAATCGACATCAGGGACGCATATCTGCATGTTCCTATATTTCACACTCACCAAAAGTTTCTGCAGTTCGAGGTAGAACAGCAGCATTTCCAGTTTGTAGCCCTGCCATTCAGGCTAGCCACAGCACCCCGGGTGCTCACAAAAGTGCTGGCCCCACCTCTAGCCAGGTTAAGGGCACAGGGCATAACAGTCGTAGCATACCTAGATGATCTATTACTAATAGGCCAGTCAGTGGTTCGTTTGGAGCAAAGCATACGCATTACAACCAGTTACCTGGAAAGTTTGGGTTGGATTTTCAACCTAGAGAAATCTTCCTTAATACTGCTAAAAAAACTGGAGTACTTGGGTCTGATCATAGACACGGCCCAGGAAAAAGGTGTTCTTGCCTCAGGCAAAGATCAACTCCATAAGAGAACTGGTGCAGATGGTCAGGTCAAAAGGCGATCCCTCCATTCGCCTTTGCATGAGGTTGCTAGGAACCATGGTGGCTTCATTCGAAGCAGTTCCCTATGCCCAGTTCCATTCAAGACTGTTGCAAAACAGTATCCTGTCCGCTTGGAACAAAACAATTCAAGCTTTAGACTTGTCAATGCGGCTGTCCCCAAGGGTGTCACAAAGCCTCAGTTGGTGGTTACTGACTCAGAATCTGTTGAAAGGAAAATCATTCAGACCAGTTATCTGGAAAGTGGTAAAGAAAGATGCCAGCCTTTCAGGCTGGGGAGCAGTACTAGAAAAGACAACTGTCCAGGGACAGTGGTCAAGAGCCGAAAGAACCTTGCCCATCAATATCCTAGAGATTCGGGCAGTGCGTCTGGCTCTAAAGGCCTGGACTTTCAGGTTATGGGATTGTCCTGTCAGGATCCAATCCGACAATGCCACAGCTGTGGCCTATATCAATCACCAAGGGGCCACCAAGAGTCTCTCAGCGCAGAGAGAGGTGAACCATGTTCTAACTTGGGCAGAAAGGAATGTTCCATGCCTATCGGCAGTCTTCATTCCGGGAGTAGAGAATTGGCAGGTGGACTACTTGAGTCGCCAGCAGTTATTCCCAGGGGAATGGTCTTATCACCCCCATATATTTTGGGCTATTTGCCAAAGATGGGGGACTCTGGATGCAGATCTTCTAGCATCCAGGTTCAACATGAAGTTAGTCAACTTTGTGGCCAGAACAAGGGATCCACTTGCATGCGGAACGGATACGTTGGTGACCCCGTGGGATCAGTTCTCACTGATCTGTGTGTTCCTCCCTATTCATTTGCTGCCTCTACTTCTTTGCAGGATCAAGCTGGAAAGAAAGCCAGTAACTCTGGTAGCGCCAGCATGGCCCAGAAGGTCATGGTATGCAGAAATCCTAAAGAAGACAGAGGAGGGTCCATGGTCCCTCCCACTTTGGCCAGATATGCTCTCACAGGGACCGATATTCCATCCTACCTTACGGTCTCTAAATTTAATGGCTTGGCTATTGAAACCCACATTCTGAAGAAACTTGGTCTTTCCGGGTCAGTTATCTCTACCCTGATTAATGCAAAGAAGAAAGCTTCAAGAACTATATATTATAGGGTCTGTAGGGCTTATGTTTCCTGGTGTGAATCCAAGGGTTGGCACCCTCAGAGATATATCATAGGCAGAATTCTTGTCTTTCTACAATTAGGGGTAGAAATTAAATTGTCCTTGAGTACTATTAAAGTCCAGGTCTCAGCTCTATCGGTCTTATTTCAAAGACTTGCTAAACATTCTTTAGTCTGGGGTTTTATGCAAGGGGTGATGTGGCTTAATCCACCAGTCAAACCTTCCTTGAACCCTTGGGACTTGAACTTAGTTTTGTCTGTGTTACAAAAACAGCCATTTGAACCGATACACCATATTCCCCTAGTCCTTCTGACAAGGAAGTTGGCATTTTTGGTTGCTATATCCTCAGCAAGGAGGGCTTCAGAATTGGCTGCTCTTTCTTGTAAAGAGCCATATTTGGTTTTTCATATTTGGTGTTAAGCCCTCATCCAGACTTTTTGCCAAAAGTGGTTTCAAGGTTTTCACCTGAACCAAGATATTGTTCTGCTATCATTGTTTCCAAAACCATGTTCCAGGGAAGAAAAAGTCACTACATTGTCTTGATGTGGTGGGAGCAGTGAAAATCTATTTAAAGGCAACTGCTCAGATTAATAAGACTGATGTCTTATTTATTCTGCCAGAGGGTCCTAAGAAAGGACAGGCAGTATTGAAATCCACTGTCGCTAAGTGGATTTGACAAGTTATAATTCAAACTTATAATTTAAGGGGTAAGATTCCCCTTTTCAAGTTAAGGAGCACTCTACCAGGGCGGTTAGTGCTTCTTGGGCAGTGCGTCATCAGGCCTCCATGGCTCAGATCTGTAAGGACGCAACTTGGTCTTCAGTGCATACATTCACAAAATGTTATCAGGTGGATGTAAGGAGGTATGAGGATATCACCTTTGAGTGCAGCGTGCTGCAGGCAGCAGTATAGGTCCTCAAGTCTGGGGGTACCCTCCAGGTTGTGTCTCCCTCCCCTCAAGTAGCATTGCTATGGGACGTCCCATTAAGTAATTACTTTAGGCTCTGTGTTCCATGATGTACGATAAAGAAAATAGGATTTTAATATTATAACAGCTTACCTGTAAAATCCTTTTCTTGGAGTACATCATGGGACACAGAGGCCCCTCCCCTGTTTTTTGGGATTTAAGTATATTGCTTTGCTACAAAAACTGATGTGCTCCTGGAAGGAGGAGGGGTTATATAGGGAGTGAACTTCCTGGATTGGGTATACCAGTGTCCATCACCTGAAGGTGGTCTATAACCCATTAAGTAATTACTTAAGGCTCTGTGTCCCATGATGTACTCTAAGAAAAGGATTTTACGGGTAAGCTGTTATAAAAAATCCTATTATTTACCACGAGCGGAGAGCTAGCACACTGACGTCATTTCCAGTGCCTGTCTGTTCCGACGCATAGTGTCATGATCACGTGACTTCATCAGAGAATGTCCTAGAAGTGTCCTGAAATAGGCTTAGTATTAGATTAGGCAAGCAGCCATTTTCTTGTGGTCCAATGGTTAAATGGTTTTCTAGTGGATACTCATAAAAGTCTAGTGCCACTGCCATTTTCCTGTAGTACACCATCCAAAACTGTAGTGACAGCCATTTTCTAAATGATCTTAAGGCAAATCTGTTAGCTAAAGGTGACGGATAATATATAGTTCAAAATCAAGATTCGGGGCAAGACAGTGTAGGATGAAGCTAGCGGTCAACAAACGCAAACCGCTGGGATATTATAAATGCCTACACCAAATACTCACAAATTGGATATTAAAATGGTACCTATATTCCTCTAGGGATATGATAAGTAATGGAGAGCAAACAAAGGAGTTATGGGGACACCAGAAATGATGTCAGCAACATAATACATATAATAATCAGCCATATTTTACAGATAAAGCTATATGTTATACTATAGCAAAACAGGGGGTGATAACAAAGTAGGTGGATAAGGCTACAGGAGTGCTAACTCTGATACATTAAAAATCATTGATAAAGCAGACTATTAAGTGGTGTAAAGAGAGCTAAGTAACAAAAAGAGGCAATGGTGGCATTACAAAATAGACATCTAGATAATGCAAGGATAATTATATAATAAAAGAGGGGATGATGCCAGGATAAATAAATGCAGCTAAGAGGGTACTGGCTCTAAAGAATCAAAAATCAATAACAAAACAGTTAAGATCAAATTCAATATTCAATCCCTGAGGTGCAAAAGTACCCAGTATAAAAATCCATTTGGATTCAAGCTGGCTGAGGTCTACCCCGCCAGTGTTTTTTATATGGTTAAATCCCCCAGAACCGCAAATGGGTGGGATCTTTATTATGACATACAGCAAAATGTTTGGAAACACTATGTTAAATCCTTTCAGGATATTCTGTACGCGTTCTTTGATGTGAATTTGATGTGTACTTTAACCTCTTCAGCCCCAGAAGATTTGGCTGCTGAATGACCAGGCCATTTTTTGTGATTCGGCACTGCATCGCTTTAACTGACAATTGCGCGGTAGTGCGACGTTGTACCCAAACAAAATTGAAGTCCTTTTTTTCACACAAATAGAGCTTTCTTTTGGTGATATTTGAACATCTCTGCAGTTTTTATTTTTTGCGCTATAAACAAAAAAAAAACAATTTTGAAAAAAACACAATATTTTTGTACTTTTTGCTATAATAAATATCCCCGTTTTTTTTAAAAAAGAACATTTTTTCTCAGTTTAGGATGATATTTTTCCTTCTACATATATTACCACTAGAATCATCTAGTACATAGACAATTATTTCCAGCCAGCCGTACAGAACACAAGAGCTTACTTAAGGGATACCAAGCAAATGGTATAAATTCTAGAAGGGATACCAAATGGGGAAGGCCCCTGGATTATGGCCACGGTGGATGTCTCTTCACTGTACACCACAATATTCCACCATCAGGCATGTGAAGCTATTAAATGGGGCCTAAGAACATTCACCTCATTACCCTGCATCCAGAGAAAGTATCTTGTCAAATGTCTTGATTTTTGCTTGAAGAACAGCTACTTCTGGTATAACCGGAATTACCATCATAAAAAAACAGAAGTCACCATGGGAGTGAAATATGCACCCAGTGTAGCAGGCCTGTTCATGGCCCAATTGGAAGATGAAACTGTCTTTACAAACACAACAACAGAACTTGTCAGCTTTAAAAGATATATTGATGACATCTTTATTTATGGAAAGGCGAACAGAACCAGTTGGTATATTTCCTTGAAAGACTTAACAACAACGACACACATACATCAGACTAACCTGGGATATTAGCAAAAAAGACCATATCTTTTTTGGATTTAGAAATTACACAAGAAGATTGTAAGCTAATCTCAAAAACACATTTTAAAATGTGGATAAGAACAGCTATCTCCCATTGGAGAGTTGCCACCATAGAAATTGGCTTTACAATATTCCTAAAGGCCAACTGATGCGCCTTAGATGAAATTGCACCCGGAAATACGACTTCCTAGCTCAAGCCGATAAAGTTGGACATAGTTTTATCAAGAAAGGATATGACAGCCAATATGTAAAAAGAAAAATAACAGAAGTAGCTGAAATGGACCACAACAAATTAATTAAAGATAAAAGAAAACAAGAGTCCAGGGTAGATACAGTACCGATTATCCTAGATTACAATATTCAATATAAAAAAATCAAAAAAATTATAAAATTACATTGGCATATACTTTTAACAGACAGACATCTTCAAGGGATTCTACCTAGTAACCCTAAATGCATATATAAAAGAGGTCCCACGATACGCGGCAAGATTGTCAAAAGAATGCTAGAACCACCATTAAGGTGATTGATGTTCTTTACGTGAAAAGGTTTCTTTCCCTGCAAACGTTGTTTTGCATGCACAAAAACGAAACACCCGAACGAAAAGAAACTACATTTTACATCCACCAGAACAGGAAACACCTATGAGGTGAAAGACTTCATAGGTTGTAATACAGAGGGGGCAGTTTCTGCCTTGGAATGTAGCTGTGGGCTACAATACATCGGACGCACCAAAAGACCTCTTAAGGTACGCATCAAAGAACACGTACAGAATATCCTGAAAGGATTTGATAAACATAGTGTTTCCAAACATTTTGCTATTTGTCATAACAAAGATCACACTCATTTGAGGTTCTGGAGGATTGAAGCATAAAAAAACATTGCCGGGGTAGCCACAAAGTGAGGACCCTCAGCCAGCTTGAATCCAAAAGGATTTTTATACTGGATACTTTTGCACCACGGGGATTGAATATTGAATTCTGTTTTATTAATGATTTTTGATTCTTTCAAAGTCAGATTCTTTCAGAGTCAGTACCCTCTTAGCTGCATTCAATTATCTTGGCACCATCCCCTCTTTTATTATATAATTCTCCTTGCATTATCTAGATGTCTATTTTGTAATGACACCATTGCCTCTTTTTATTACTTAGCTCTCTTTGTACAACTTAATTGTCTGCTTTATCAATGTTTTTTTTTTGTAAAGAGTTAGCACTCCTGTAGCCTTATCCACCTACCTTGTTTTTTACTATAGTATAATATATAGCTTTCTCTGTAATATGTGGCTGATTAATTTATTATATGTATTATGTTGCTGACATCATTTCCGGTGTCCCCATAACTCCTTTGTTTGCTCTCCATTACTTCTCATATCCCTAGAGGGATATATGCACCATTTTAACATCCAATTTGCCTGGTGTGGGCATTTATAATATCCCAGCGGCTTGCATTTGGTGACCGCTAGCTTCATCTTAAACTGTCTTGCTCCGAATCTCGGTTTTAGACTATATATTCTCCGTCACCTTTAGCTAGCTGATTTGCCTTAAGATCATTTAGAAAATGGCCGTCACTATGGTTTTGGATGGTGTACTACAAGAAAATGGCCGTGGCAATAGGCTGTTATAAGTATTCACTAGAAAATGGCTGCTGTACCACTCTTTAACCATTGGACCACAAGAAAATGGCCACTTGCCGAATCTAATACGAAGCCTATTTAAGGATATTTCTAGTGCCAGTCTATATTCCCTGATGAAGTCATGCGATCGTGAAGTTGCACATCGAAACAGACAGGCACTGGAAGTGATGTCAGTGTGCGAGCTCATCGCTCATGGTGAATATCTTGTATATTTCTTTTTAATGTGAGTACCACAGGTGGTTTTATTAAAATACTCTAGTTTTTAGAGTATTTTATTACACCCTCATCACCACAAATTAAGTAATACCAAGAGGAACAGGCTGAGCACACGGCTCAAGATGCCACCAGTCCTCTCACACATTATACTGGCAAAAGACCTCCATAAGCAGGCAGAGGGGTAGCTGAAAAAATATATCCACACTCCTGCTAAGGTACCCATTGCCAAGCTGACATATGAACAACAGTCTTCATCTCTCATACATACCCAATCATTATCTTATACCCAATCACAATCAATATTATGGGAAGGCCTATGCTGTTCTTCATAAAATGGGCAGCACCACACCAGAGGAAGGAAAAGAAGCCCAAGGTACCGCACATCACACAAAACCCTCATGTAAAGAGTGGAAGCAGCCTCAGTCTAGACTCCATCCAGACCACACCCATGACATGTTTAGCCCCATCCACAGAGCTTAGTAATGGGAACCTGCCCTCACCTGCAGCAGAGGGGAACTCTGAACCTACACTACTAGAGGTACTTATTGCAACTAATACTGTAAAACATCCTTATCTAGTATGTCAAATCAATAAAGGGCATAAAAGAAGAAATATATTTTATGCTCCCTGACTTACAATAGGTCAGGGAACACACCACTGCACTGGATGGTAGAATTAGCTTGGTTGAGGATGATATTGTTCGACTTAAACAATGCATGAATGTTTCTAAAACCAATCTAGATAGCCATGCATAGAGAGTGGAGGATATTGGGAACAGACTTCAGCAAAATAAATGTTCACTTAGTCGGTCTCCTTGAGCAGGGAAGGTAATTTCCTACAGATTTTATGGAGAATTTTTGTTGACAACTTTGTTAAAACCAGCTTTACACCCCTCTTTGCCATTGAAAGAGCACATTGTGTACATCCCAGCTTCCGCTATTAGGGGGAGCCTTAAGACTTCTGTTTGTAAAACTACTGCATTACAGAAGCCAGGAAATAATTTTCTGCAAAGCCAGACAGCATAAGGATTGATACTATTTTTTCTGTTTTTTTTTTCCGTAGACATGCATAGCCATAGGGCCAAGTACATGTGAAAAGGGGGCCACATCACCACAAACTCCCTTATGCCAGGCTGCATTCATCCCAGTTCACAGTGGCAGCGAGGGGAGAAACCCACTTTTTGATACCCCTGCATACCTTGTCTTCAGTCTTCATTGCATTTTTGCCAGTCTAGCCTTGATACTTCCCACCACTAAGGCACTTTCCTCCTTGTCAGAATGGACTACTACCTTTGACACTCTATATTGAGTTTGATCCAATATTCACATGTAGTGCAGTTGCACTGAACTTTACCAGCTTGCAAAGTGCACCTCAAGGCTACTTTTGGTTGCCCACAGAGTTTGAGAGGAAACCTTTACCCCAGGTGACACTGTTTAGGACTTGCCACTGTTTTGCGTGTGTTTATTTTGTTATCTTTCAGTTGTTACTCCTTCTCCTTAACCTTACTTCTCATCTGACTCATGTGCTGATACTCTCTACAAGGACACTTTGAGTGTTGCTTACCCTACTTGTCACTTTGAACTGCCCTGCACTTTGGCATGATGCTATTGTTGTTAGCCACCTAGGACATCTTTATCTTCACTGGGAGAATTATTGTTATCATGATCCCTAGTTTACCTATGACCCCATGTGCTAATATTATAAAACCTTTGGTGTTAAATTCCATGAATGTGGGTGGATCTGTTACTCTCACTGTGCAAAATGCTGTGCTTACCTCCTTGCTGCAATTTAACCCGCCCTATGCAGACCTCTGTGAATGATCTGTGAAAGGGCCATCAAATGACTGTGGATGAATTGAATGATTTGGAGGACTGTCTGCAGCAAAGTAATATATGGTTTCTGTGGTTTTCTTAGGGTCCTGAAGGTAGAAACCCTGAATCTTTCATGGAACATTGGCTCATCACAACTTTTGGTGCCACTACATTCTCACCATTTTTTGCTATATAACGGGCCCATAGAGTGCAGTTGACGCGTCCTTTGCCATCAGGAGCTCCACTTCGCCCTATACTTATCAAAGTGTGGCATTACCATGATAAGGAGGCTGTACTACGAGAGGCCAGGGAGAAAGGTCAGATATCTTACAATGCCAACACTATCACTATTTTCCCAGACTTTTCTGCTGCTACTCAAAAACAACAGCCATCAATTTTTTTCATTCAGAAGAGGCTACGAGATCTGCAATTATCCTACAATATTCTCTATCCAGCTTGGCTTTGTTGTTCATCAAGGCAAAGACCACTTCTTCACTGATCCTTGGGATGCCATTCAGTGGGTGGATGCCCTGGGCCCATCAGCTCCTTCCCACTCCAACCGAGGCACACCCCTTTGTTAACGAAGGTTGTTATGCCTTACCACTACAGATGTTCTTTATAAGGGAACCTCTTTAACACGACTATTCCATGAATACACTTGATGGCTGATGTAAATCCTTTGTCTTTTTTGATGTTCCTTAGTTTGCTATGGCTGCCAACCACCCTCATTTTTCTGCATGATAATCGGCTTGGCTAAAATCTGGGACCTCTGCTCTGTTTTGTTGCATGCCATGGAGCAATTCTGACTATGGGGTTGATTTACAAAAGGCAAACATACTGTGCACTTTGCAGTTGCCCTCTGAAAAAGCAGTTGCTCCAGAGATTAGTAAATGAGCAGAAGTGCTGCTTCCTTCCATCATTCGATCATGTGCAAGCAAAAATGTGTTTTTTTTTTTATTTTCCTTGCACAGGATTGGGTATTTTTTTCAAAGTGAAGCTTTACCTCATTTACTAAGCTCTGGAGCAACTGCACTTGCAGAGTGCAACTGCACTTTGCAAAGTTCACAGCCTATTAACCGTTAGTAAATCAACCCCAATGTTTCATACGCTGGCTTTGAGGAGTTTACCTATTGGGCTGCTCCCTGGGTTCTAGTCTCCTCTTGATAGCCAGGATGTGGACCCACAAGGCAAATAAATAAAAAAATATCCAACGCTCTGTCCAAAGAACTTCCCAAAAAGACTAGGGCAGACAATGTTTTTTTAACAATGCAGCCCTCCTCAGACTGGGCGATATTCAGGATACTGTAAAAGTATCCTGGGATACTTTTATCTGTATCAGCTACTAGCGATAATAACAAGTAAAATCCGGCAGGCTGGTCCTGCTGATCTGGCCGAGATTCGAAACGTCTATGGACGGTGTATCTCTCCAGACTCAACTTCCAACCATGTACTTTCCTGTGATGGTTACATGACTGAATAAGGTGATCACTAAGTTTGTTCACCTTAACCAATCTGGATTTATACATAATAGATCTAGGAGCATCAATATTACACCAGTTATTCTAAATATGCAGGCAATATTAATGTCAGGGCAATTATTTTCACTGACTCTACCTAGGCTTTTTACACTATCAAGTGTACCTACCTTTGGAAGGACTTGGATGATTCTAACATGACCTTTTTTAATGGGATGGGGGAACTGACTTGCTCTTTACACTTCTCATTGAATCTCTGGCAATGACTATTCACTCATCTGGGAACATAGTGTGATTTAAAAGGGTGAATGGGGAAGACAAATTGGTTTTATACATAGGTGACACCTTACTATTTCTGGGAAACACCCAGCAATAAATGACCTCTCATATTTTATATAAAACTACATTTGGGTCTTTCTCTGGTCTCATCATCAACTGGGACAGGTCCACCCTGCTCCCAGTTGACCCATTGGTGCAACACCTGCCTTACTGTGTTTAACGTAATTAAAATATTAGACCAATTTAAATGCCTTGGAAAATATTTTAACTCTGATCCCACACAATATCCGTGTAACAACTAAAATGATCTGGATGGCACAACTCCTGCATGCCCTGCATAACTCCTCTAACTGGATTACAGGCCGATGGTTTCAAAAGATTGACTCCTTTTTCAGAGATCCAATATTGAGGAAGGGAAAATTTGGAATCTAACTTTGAACTCTACAGCTTTCTAAAGTTGGGTCTGGTTTAGCTGCGCCACACTGTGTAGTTACCTATCCTCCCAATTACAAAATTTAGTAGGTTATGCCACAGCCAAGTAGTCGATATCTTCGCAATGGGCCTTTTGTTGAACAGTTCAAAATATAAAACTCCAGTTCTTCTGTCCAAATTATGAATTTAACTAAGATCTCTAATAAGAAGGTGGTAAGAAAACGAGAAAATGATCTTTAAAAAATATTAAGGCTAAAATGTTTTCACCTCCAAATGGGAATCTTAATCTACCAGAAATTAATAAATTGGAAGTTTTTGCCCCTAGGAAATCTCAAGGTATTACATGCCTTCACTACCTACAGTTTATGTTGATTCCATCATGCAGTCCTTTTAGACTGTCAGGAGGGATGTTACAGTACTCACAGGATCCCTGTGTCATGGTCAGGGGTCAGGCTTGGATGCCAGTAGCTATGGCAGTAGAGAGGCTCCCACTGACCAGCTGGATAAAAGCAACAGCAGGTTACCCCAGCAGATAACACAGGCTCATTGGCAACAATTGGTCTTCCTGAGAGTGGAGATGGGTTTTTCTACATGTTAGTACCAGGTTGTGGTCCTCAGGATAGCTTTACCATAAGAAGAAAAAGTCGCAGTCCAGTAGCAGGTAGGCTTTAAGCAGAAACATAGTCAGTAAACAAACCAAAGGTTGGTAACAACTGGTTGCAGGCTGGGATTAAACAGAAGCGTAGTCAAGCAACAAGCCAAAAGTCAGTAACGAGTGGTAGTGGAGAATTCAACAGCAGCAGGAGTAACAAGAGCAAGATATTGGCTGGAGCACAATGTTCTAGCAGACAAGAAGTGCAAATGCAAGGCTTTAATAGTCAGGTCATGGGAGGAGCAAGGCGTTCAAGGTTCAGCACAAACAAGGCTCAAGGCAAGATGCTGTCCAGCATCTCAGGTGGATCAGCAAGAATAGACTTTGCCAGATACAGTATGGTAAAGCCCAGGTCCTGAGACCCTTCTAGGTTTTTCAGGAGTTACAAAACTCCTAGGGCTTTCAGTGCTCACAATTCTCACAGAAGTAATCCTGGGTCTTTGAGAATTTACAGGATTTCTAGGTTTTTCACTACCTCCTTAGCTTCAAGAGCCTCTGGGTAATGAAGCTTAGTGTGTCCTCAAACCCTGAAGGGTATTTAAGCACCAGCCTTTGAAGTGCCCGGTGCTGTGTCTTTTTTGCCAACTACCTAAGAGGCAGGTATAATGCAAAGGAATTTCAGATTCCACAGGATAGATTTTTTTCAGTATCTTCAAGTCAGACAATCACTAACTGCACAGTCATTTCCACGAGGTCCCAAAAACCTTCCCTATTTTAGTTAGCAATCCAGACATTCGCCGCCAAGGGCTTTATTTCTATTCTCTATAAATGACCCCTTTAACACTTAAGACACTAAATCAGCTACCCTGTAAAACTAAAAGGGAGGAGAACTGTGACTTTTCCAAAAGCTCACCCAACATTTTATAATTCATAGGTTCTACTCTACCCCACAAAAGCTTTATCAATATCAATATCAATATGACTCTATATCTAATCTGTTATCGGAGTGATGTACTAGCCACCAACAATAGAGTTTTTGCACATTATTTTTATATCTGATCCTAATGTGTGTTTACTAGGGCTGATTGATGGTGAGGCAGATTCCACTAGACTTAAAGATAGTTATTTATAGCTTATTGTTCCTGGCACATATATGATGGATTGCTCCAACTCAACCAGACCTTTTTATTTATCAATGTAATTCTTATCTCAGAAAGATTAGTTTAAAAATGGAGAGGCTGTCCACTTACATTTGAGAAACTCTGGGGCAGTTTTCTTGATGAATAGACCTTTCCCTGATATCACTGATAGCTCATAAACTGCTTTCCTAATGTGCAGATGTTGCTCTCTTAGGCCCTTAGGTCCATTATGTAACCGATTTAGCTTACTTATTCCTATAATAAAGTGTTGACTCCAACTCTTTTGTCATGCAATAATAGTGCACTGAGTGTTTGGTGGTGGTATTGGAGTCTCCTCTCTTCTTGCCCTTTTTATGTGAGTACTGCAATAGCTGAGTTGTAGAGAAGGGTCAAACACCCCCTTGTTCGGGTTGCAGCAGAACGCCAAGGGCTTTATTTCTATTCTCTATAAATGACCCCTTTAACACTTAAGACACTAAATCAGCTACCCTGTAAAACTAAAAGGGAGGAGAACTGTGACTTTTCCAAAAGCTCACCCAACATTTTATAATTCATAGGTTCTACTCTACCCCACAAAAGCTTTATCAATATGACTCTATATCTAATCCTGATTGTACAAGATGTGAGCAGTCCCCAGGTGACCTTCTATACTTTGCAGATGTACCCTAAACGTATTTGCTATCAGAGTGATGTACTAGCCACCAACAATAGAGTTTTTGCAGATTATTTTTATATCTGATTCTAATGTGTGTTTACTAGGGCTGATTGATGGTGAGGCAGATTCCACTAGACTTAAAGATAGTTATTTATAGCTTATTGTTCCTGGCACATATATGATGGATTGCTCCAACTCAACCAGACCTTTTTATTTATCAATGTAATTCTTATCTCAGAAAGATTAGTTTAAAAATGGAGAGGCTGTCCACTTACATTTGAGAAACTCTGGGGCAGTTTTCTTGATGAATAGACCTTTCCCTGATATCACTGATAGCTCATAAACTGCTTTCCTAATGTGCAGATGTTGCTCTCTTAGGCCCTTAGGTCCATTATGTAACCGATTTAGCTTACTTATTCCTATAATAAAGTGTTGACTCCAACTCTTTTGTCATGCAATAATAGTGCACTGAGTGTTTGGTGGTGGTATTGGAGTCTCCTCTCTTCTTGCCCTTTTTATGTGAGTACTGCAATAGCTGAGTTGTAGAGAAGGGTCAAACACCCCCTTGTTCGGGTTGCAGCAGAACGCCAAGGGCTTTATTTCTATTCTCTATAAATGACCCCTTTAACACTTAAGACACTAAATCAGCTACCCTGTAAAACTAAAAGGGAGGAGAACTGTGACTTTTCCAAAAGCTCACCCAACATTTTATAATTCATAGGTTCTACTCTACCCCACAAAAGCTTTATCAATATGACTCTATATCTAATCCTGATTGTACAAGATGTGAGCAGTCCCCAGGTGACCTTCTATACTTTGCAGATGTACCCTAAACGTATTTGCTATCAGAGTGATGTACTAGCCACCAACAATAGAGTTTTTGCAGATTATTTTTATATCTGATTCTAATGTGTGTTTACTAGGGCTGATTGATGGTGAGGCAGATTCCACTAGACCTAAAGATAGTTATTTATAGCTTATTGTTCCTGGCACATATATGATGGATTGCTCCAACTCAACCAGACCTTTTTTTTTTATTCATTTGTTCTTTATTGAGACACTTAGGTATGGTACAACAATTGTAGCAGAGAAGTTGCAAAAAAATACAAGGAGATTGACAATATTAGGTCTGACCCAAAATAGTAAGGGTCTAGTATGTAGGGTAATTTTTTTTTTGTTTTCCTTTAACGGGAGGGGCAATAGGGATAAGGGAGGGGAAAGAAGGAGATCAGGAAAGTGGTAATGGAAAAGAGTGAGACAGTGGGTAGAAATTTTAGCAGTATCATCTTACGTTCTACAGTGTACAGTAAGCAGTGGTCCTTCCCGGATGACTCAATTCATGACGGGCGAATAGGCAGATAGATGACCCTCTATAGGGAGGGCCATCAGATAATAAAAAGGAACTGGTGGCTATGCAAGTTATTAAGAACACGGTGCAGCTCGGGGATCTGACAGCCAATATTGCCAGTGATCATAGAATTTATTCACTTTCATCTGTGATTTGGCAAATAGGAGTTCCATAGAGAGATGATCATTTAGGATGTTAGTGGTATGGTTCAGAGTGGGTGCACTGGCCTGTTTCCAGAATCTAGCAATGGAGAGGCGAGCAGCAATTAGGATATGTGTGATAATGGGGTGAAATTTTGGGTGCCAGTTCGATAGTCCCAGTCCGAAGAGAGCCATCCGCGAAGTTAATGTGATAGATACATTAGTTACATCTTTAATGAGGTTGGAGACATCCGTCCAGAAGATAGTAATGGACGGGCATTCCCACCAAATATGAAAGATATGTCCGTCCATATCACAGTTCCTCCAACATTTCCTCGATTGGGATGTGAACATTCGGGCCAATTTCACCGGTGTATAATACCAGCAGTAGAGGATTTTTAATAGGGTCTCCCAATGAGAAATGTTTCTGGAATATATGCTGGGGGTTCTTATAGCTTGATACCAGAGAGAGGGAGGAAGGTCACATCTGAGGGTGGATTCCCAGAAAGACATAGCTGAGGACTTTTCATCCTGTTTAGGCTTTACAAGCAGTCTATAGAGGTATGAGATACCACGCGTTTTGTTATTGGTTAGGTTGAAAAAGGATAAGAGGTCCCTGGTCAGAGTGTTGCGGGAAGTCAAGATAGGTGCAAGGATGTGGCGGATTCTTAGGTAGATGTAGAAATCCTTTTTGGGGAGAGCAAAGCTCTCTTTAAGTTGTTGGAAGGATATAAGCTGAGAGTTCTGGTATAGGTCACCTATATTTTGGATACCTAGGGAGACCCATCTGTGCAGAGGCAAGTCCGTTGAGAGGAGAGACAAGGAAGTTAATGGCAGCTGATGCAGTGCTTGAGTATGCAGCCCCAAAGACGTTTGGATGATTGCTTTCCACGTGGATATTGTAGCATTAACAGTTGGCAAAAAGGAGCGAGGTGGATGGTATCCAATCCACGTGGCTGCTAGTATCGATGAAGGGCTTTGGGTCAGGGCTAAAGCTTCAATTTGAGTCCAGAGCTGTGTAGATGTAGAGTCCCAGAGTTTTTTGGTCTGGTCGAGTATAGTTGCCTTGTAGTAGGATCTGAGGTCTGGTACTCCCGGTCCAGCATATGTTTTGGGGATTTGTAGTAAGGAGGATTTAATACGGGGCTTACGAGCTGCCCAGATGAAGTGATTAATGATCCTTTGTAGGTTGGCTACATCCGATTGAAGTATAGGTAATGGAAGCGTCCTGAAGAAATACAGAATGTGGGGTAGTAGAAACATCTTGGACAGGGCTATGCGTCCTGCCCAAGAGGTACAGACATTGAGTAGTGATTTGGATATATCCTGGAGTTTCTGGATCAGGATAGAGAGATTGGTGCGTAGAAGTACACTTGAAGGGGATGTTAATTGTATACCCAGATACGGCATGGATGAGTTGGGGGCCCAGGAAAAGGGAGAGACCGTGGTGATAGCCTTCTTGAGATGTGGCGGTAAAGAAACACCCAACATAGCTGACTTAGATTTGTTCAATTTATACATGGAGACCTGACTAAACTGGTGTAGGAGATCACAAAGAGGTGGAAGAGATTTCAAAGGGTCTGTGAGCCATATGATTATATCATCGGCATATAGGCCGATCTTATGTGAGTGTTGGCCGATTGGTAATCCAAAGATGCGGGGGTGTGCTCGTATGGCGTGAGCTAGCGGCTCAATGATAAGTGCAAATATTAGGGGCGATAAGGGACACCCTTGCCTAGTCCCATTAGTAATGGGGAAAGGGGTGGAAAGCATGCCAGAGGTCAATACCTTCGCTCTAGGTGTAGAATAGAGGCCTAATATTGCTTGGAGAAAGGGGCCCTGTATGCCAAATTTCTGAAGGACCAAATCTAGATATAGCCAGTTAACTCGATCAAACGCCTTCTCTGCATCTAAAGAGATCAGCAGAGAAGGCGTCCGACGATGCTCTGCCCAATGTATGAGGTCTATGAACCTACGAGTGGCATCGGAGGCTTGTCTACAGGGAATAAATCCCACCTGATCTGTGTGGATGAGGGCGGGCATATACTCAGCAAGACGCGTGGCTAATAACTTGGTGTAAATTTTGAGGTCGGTGTTTAGAAGTGAAATGGGCCTATAGTTAGCTGGATCTTGGAAGGGTTTACCAGGTTTATGTATGGTAGTTATCACCGCTTCAAGAGATTCTGATGGTATTTCTCCGGTTGTTAGAAATTTATTAAAGGTATTACATAGATGGGATACTAATTGGTCTTGGAAGGATTTGTAATATTCATTTATAAAGCCATCTGGTCCTGGTGCTTTATGAAGGGGGAGATCTTTGATAGCTTTAGAGATTTCTTGATGTGAGAATGGTTGGGAAAGGTATTTAAGCTGTGTCGGGGTAATGGTAGGGAGTTGGAGAGGGGTTAGTTTGTTGGGAGGTAGGATTGGGCTCGGATGCTGACTGCGAGAGGTTGTATAACCTAGAATAGAATGAGCTAAAGCCGTCAGCTATGTCTTTTGGGTTCGTCATTTTATGTCCCTGTTCGTCTAAAAGGAACGGAATTCTGGTTTGTGCGACCCTACGTTTGTATTGCTGTGCTAAAAATTTACCGGGTTTATTACCTTGGGAGTACCAAGAGAGGCGAAGGCGCCTAAGATAGAAATCATAGCCTCTTTGTAAGTAGGAGCATAATTCGTTTCTAACTTTCCTGACTTCGTCTATGGTGTTTTGTGTAGGGTTTTGTTTGTTTAGGGCTTCAAGTGTTTTGATACGGTCAAGGAGAGAGTCAACGGTCATAGTTTTTTTCTTTTTTTCCTGGGCACCCAACTTTAGGAATATTCCTCTTAATACTGATTTATGGGCATTCCAAAGGGTCGCAGGGTTGGAAACGGACCCTGTGTTAGAGTTAAAGAAGGCAGAAATCTCAGAACGTACCTGTTCCCGAGTCTCCGTGGCACTAAGTAATGATGCATTCAAGCGCCATTGAGTGTGTCTAAATGTTCTGGGGGTTATGGACAAAGTAATGGATACCGGGGCATGGTCTGACCAGGTAATGACTCCGATCCTAGATCGAGAGATTTTTTGTAATAGTGCCTTGGAGATCAGGAACAAGTCTATCCTGGAGTATGAGTTTTGGGTGTTTGAGAAGAAAGAGTAGTCCCTCTCCGTACCATGTTGACATCTCCAGGGGTCGTAAAGGTCTTCAAGGGAGATTAGAGATGACAGGGCCGTGGATTTTTTACGTTTGATATTGGAGGAGTCCAACTGGGGGTCTATGACTTCGTTGAAGTCTCCACATATTATAATTCGGTCTCTGGGATAGTGTTGGATTTTTTGGATTATAGATTTGTAAAAGGACCTTTGTCGGATATTTGGAGCGTATATATTTACAATAATAAGGTGTTGATTATTGAAAGAGGCAGATAAGATTAGGTATCTCCCCGAAGGGTCTTGATCGAGATGATTGAGGGTAAATGCTATGGAGGATCGAATTGCTATCATGACTCCTCTTTTTTTCTTATCAGCACGTGCATGGAAGCAGTGAGGGAACAATTTGTGGGAGCATTGGGGAGACTTATCCTCTGAGAAATGTGTCTCCTGAATGCAGAGTATATCTGCTTTTTGTGATATAGCCTCTTGCCATAATAGTGAGCGCTTAAAAGGGCTATTAAGCCCCTTTGCATTCAAGGAGGTAATTGTCAGTGACATAGTGAGGGACTAGACGCTTATGTCTTGTTGGTACCGAGGTGAACTGTCTCTGTCTAAAGCAAGGGTGATAGGAAAGAGGTCAAGGGAAGTTTACTGTGGATACGCAAACAGTTGATACAATAGAAATAGTCTGGATTGGAGTCTGTAAAATACAGATGATCCAATTCAACTATTCAATAACAGTGAAGATTAGACGTATTTATAAACAGGTAACTTATAAAACTGTTAATACAAAACTGTTGGTGCAGAATAGTAAATGAGTGTGACAAATAAGTGTGCCTAGCACACTAAAACTGGGAAGCGTGGAGAGAGTTCCAAACGTGGTTCTACTCCTCCACTAGTAAAATCTGTTGAGCGACAGTATAAACCAGCCTGAGAAAGATCCCTCCTCTATGGAGGTTGTTGGATCAAGACTTGTTACCATTATGGCGGCGCTTTCGATGCCCAGGGGTTGGAGATTCTGGATGGTGGCCCTGATTTTGGAGTAGATGGGAGATCACGAGATATAATGCCCCAGTTATTCAGTTGCTTGAGCCCATCTTTGGGGGTGTGTATGGAAGCTTGCTGATTATGGTACGTGACCAGTAGCTTGGTAGGATAACCCCATTTATATGGTAGCTTATGCTCATTGAGTATTGCGGTTACTGGAGCAAAGGATTTGCGTGCTTGGGAGGTAGCTGCCGATATGTCATTGTACAGCGAGATTTTAGCAAAGGGCTCCGGGAGGGTGCGCAGAGATCTTGCTGTACGCATGATGTTTTCCTTAATGTGGAAGAAGTGAATGCGCGCCAATATGTCTCTGGGGACTGAAGCCGGTAGATGCTGCGGCTTGTGTATCCTGTGTGCACGGTCGATCAGCACATCATTCGTCGTCAGTGATGGAATGAGTTTGCGAAATAGCTGATGCAGATATGGGACTATTTCAGGGGGTGCCAGAGACTCAGGAACCCCCCTGATTTTAATGTTATTACATCGCGACCTATCCTCTAGGTCTGCGACTTTTAGGCGGAGCATCTGAATAGTCGCAGAGTGGTCATCTTGTGTGTGCACTACTGTGTTATGAGCTTTAGTGGCCTCAGATAAATGCTGCTCAATATGGGTGGTACGGTCTTCTAGGCAGGTGACTTTGTCCTGCAGCTGGTTAATGGACACTTTCAGTTCACGGTGGAGATCTGCCTGAAGGGAGAGCAGCATAGCTTTGATGGAGTGTTCAGAAGCTGGGTTGTCAGAGGTGGGGTAGGCAGCTAGGGGAAGAGTGACTGGACATTCTGCTGTGGGACTACAGGTCCCAGCGCCATGTTGCTTCTTCAAAGGGGGCTGCTTGTCAGGGGAGTGTGCAGAGGAATCGGCAATCCGCTTACCTCTATCCCCTGGTGAAGGTAGCTGCTCAGAGAGGAGATCCGCTGGGTCCTCCATGTCAATGGAGGAATTCTCTGTTGCCGCTGTATAATCCGGCGGGCGCTCCGAGTCTCCACACTCCCGGCCGGCGCCATTTTGATTCTTCTGCAAGGGCTGCATGTAGAAATCGAGCAGTCTGCAGGGACCCCTGAGCTTCGGTTTCACTTTGGACATAGTCCGTATGATGTCCTGTATGTCCCCCTCCTACTTGGAGGGCAGATGGAGGCTGTGCTGTGGCTGGTGAGGCTGAGGAGGATCGTGGAGGAGCAGAGCTCAGTAATCAAGCGGCCATCATCTTCCGCGGCCAGGCCACGCTCAACCAGACCTTTTTATTTATCAATGTAATTCTTATCTCAGAAAGATTAGTTTAAAAATGGAGAGGCTGTCCACTTACATTTGAGAAACTCTGGGGCAGTTTTCTTGATGAATAGACCTTTCCCTGATATCACTGATAGCTCATAAACTGCTTTCCTAATGTGCAGATGTTGCTCTCTTAGGCCCTTAGGTCCATTATGTAACCGACTTAGCTTACTTATTCCTATAATAAAGTGACTCCAACTCTCTCATGCAATAATAGTGCACTGAGTGTTTGGTGGTGGTATTGGAGTCTCCCCTCTTCTTGCCCTTTTTATGTGAGTACAGCAATAGCTGAGTTGTAGAGAAGGGTCGAACACCCCCTGTTCGGGTTGCAGCAGAACTCGCAAACAGAGGGAAAGTTTTGTCCCGAGCTATGAACTCTATTGAAGTCTATGGGAGCCAAACCAGAAAGATCAAAACATCAAAAGGCTTATATGCAACTTATTGGCTGGTATGGGGGTCCGGTTACTGCCCTGGGGGACATGTGTCAATGCAAAGACATTTTTTTTTCAAAGGAGCAGTGATTTTAATGATGCTTAAAGTGCAGCAAAAAATTGAAAATTCCTTTAACCAGTTCCGGACCAGCCGCCACAGTTATACTGCGGCAGGTTGGCCCGGCTGGGTGAAGCGTCGTAGCTATATGACGCACGTGAGGGTGCCTAGGGGCGCGCATGATGATTGGATTTGCTTCAGAACCGATCAGTCTCCAGGCCCAGGCCAATTATTTCTGGCCTGGACCTGGTGATCGGTCCTGGTGAATTAAATCCTTCCCCTACATGTATAAGTTTATACACAGCAGGGGATGTTATCTCTCCTCGTGGAACTCTTTTCCGTTCCAGAGAGATGAGAGAAGACACCTCAGAGTAAGTGCACCAACACTACACTGACACCAGTTCATGTAGGCACACTTGTCCCCCCCGATCACCCCCGATCGCCCCCCAATTAGCCCCTTCAGCCCCTGTCACTGTGTCACCCAGTGCAGTGTTCATATTTTTTTTTGATTACTGTACTCGGTGTTATTAGTGACAAAAATCAGTGTTAGGGTACTTAGTGGTAGGCCCAGATATGTCTAGGGTCTCCCTAACCCCCTAATAAAGGTTTAACCCCCCCTGATAACTCCTTGTCACCAGTGATCACTGTATTAGTGTCACGGGTGATGCTGGTTAGCTAGTTTTTTTTTTATAGCTTCAGGGCACCCGCCGTATATTACCCAAATAAAGGTTTAACCCCCTGATCACCTGGCAGGTGATATCAGTTAGGTTTTAGTGTCAGATAGGGTCTGCGCTGCCCCAGACAGCGTCAGATTAGTGCCAGTAGCGCTAACACCCACGCACGCACCATACACCTCCCTTAATAGTATTGTGTCTGAACGAATCAATATCTAATATGATCAGATCTATACTAGCGTCCCCACCAGTTTAGGGTTCCAAAAATGCAGTCTTAGCGGGATCAGCCCAGGTACCTGCTAGCACCTATGTTTAGCCCACCCAAGTGCAGTATCAATTGGTCACTGTCACGTACAAAAACACTAAACACATAACTGCAGCATTCGCAGAGTCAGGCTTGATCCCTGTGAATGCTAACAGGTTTTTTTTGTAGCGTTTGAAGCAGTTGCTGACAGTCAGGAGCTCTTTTTCCTGTGAGTCTCACTACTGTACCAGTAAATTTAGAGACCAAAATGTCAAATCAAAGGTACAGTAGTGAAGAGGCCTACACGTTTCTGAGCATGACAGATAGTGAAGAGAAAGTCACCCATCTGTCAGATCCAGGATCAGAATACGAATCGGTAGACAGCAGCGGCACCCTGACAGATAGCTCTGACGACAGAGTAGTGGTCCCTGCCAAGATCAGGTGTACCCGACCCCGTTATTCTGCTGTCATTGAGGTGCAAGAACCGCAGGGCTCTTGTATAAAGCAGAGAGTCAGTACTAGTGCGCTCATCCTTCTGGTGAACTGGCAAGCACCAGTGGCCTAGTACATCCTGGTTGTACATCCAGCACTGCAGTAACACTTGGCGACATGGCGAGTCCCATAAGTGCAGTTCAAGCTGGTGAGGTGGCTAGCACGAGTAGTGTCCCGCAGCCACCAAGAAGAAGACAAACACAGGCCCGTCGAGCCCCTAGTGCCCTTCCTGCTGCATTTGCCAATCCTAATTGAGAGCCCACCACTCCTGCAGCACCCGTACTTCCCCCATTCACTGGCCAATCCGGAATTCAAGTGGAAACAGTTGATTTTATGTCACTTGATTTTTATTTGCTGTTTTTCACGGAAGATTTCTATAGATCTATTGTGAACCAAAGCAATTTGTATGCTGGTCAAAATTCATCGCCGCTAATCCCCAGATGACCCTTGCCAGAGATTCAAAACCTATTACGGTCTCCAAATTTAAGACCTTCCTGGGTCTATCCCTCCTCATGGGCATAACTAAAAAGAGTGAGTTGCGGTCATATTGCTCCACTGACCCAATTCACCAAATGCCCATGTTCTCTGCCTCCATGACCAGGACACAATACGAGCAGATCTTGCGGTTCATGCACTTCAATGATAATGAACTCCGTCGTCCTCGGGGTGACCCTGGATTTGATCGGCTCTATAAAGTCAGCCCTTTGTAAACCACTTCAACCAACAGTTTGCAGCCTTGTTTACTCCCGATCAAGTTGTCTGCGTTGAGGAGTCCCTGATTATGTTTCTTGCCGCTTGTCAAACAGTATCTTCCCAGCAAGCGTGCCAGATATGGGATCAAGATGTATAAGCTCTGTGACAGGGCAACAAGCTATACATATAGTTTTATGGTTTACGAGGGAAAAGATAGTCACGTAGAGCTGGAGAACTGCCCAGACTACATAGGGAGCGCTGGTAAGACTGTGTGGAACTTGGTGTCACCCTTATTCGGAAAGGGTTACCACTTGTACGTGGACAATTAGTACACAAGCGTGCCACTTTTTAGTCACCTTCTTTGAATATGGAATTGGTGCATGTGGCATTGTGTGATCTAATTGCCGGGGTTTCCCCCAATGGCTTGTAGAATCCCAACTTAAACGGGGGAGAGGGCCTGCTTGAAGTGTAATAATTTGTTAGCAGTGAAGTGGAGGGATTCACGGAAGGTTTTTGTTCTGTCCTCTCTTCACGCAGATACAACATTACAAATTCCTGCAGTGTTGTGGAGAAACCCCTCTGTGTCCACAAATACAACCTTAACATGGGAGGGGTGGACCTCAATGACCAGTTGTTGGCGCCGTACCTAATTGCCCGTAAGGTTAGGCCCTGGTACAAAAAAGTGTCTGTATACTTATTTTAATAGGCTCTGCTGAACGCATTTGTGCTATACAAAGCTTCAGGACGAACTGGATCCTTCGTAAAAATTCCAGGAAGAGATCATCACAGCCCTTCTGTTTCCAGATGGTGTTATGGCCCACATTCCCAATGCAAATGCATGAGAGGCATTTTCATATGTCCTCCCTGGAACCCCTACCCAAATAACACCCCAATGAAGATGTTGTGTCTGCAGAAAATGCATATTTAGGCGTGACACCCGCTTTTATTGTCCCTCCTGTCCTGACCAACCTGGTCTCTGCATCCGTGACTGTTTCAAACGCTACCATACACTAGTGGAGTATTAACGTAGGGTACAGCACTACATAGTCTTAGGGCACACTAACACAGGGTCTCAAAAGATGTGATGGCCATCACATTTTGAGAGACCCTAATCTGGAACATTAACAGTTTACAGTATTTATAAAAGTGAAAAAAAAACACAGAGAAAAACACACAAAAAAAATAAACTAAAAAAAGCCAAAAATAGTTGTGGTTTTATTTTTTTTCTCTCTCTCTATTGCTCTCTCTCTCTTATGTTCGCTCTCTACTGTCTGCTCTATTGTTCTCTCACTATCGTTCTATATCTATTGTTCTCGCTCTGTTGTTACTGTATTTTAGAACTGTAATGTTTTATTTTTACTATGTTTTATTGTATTTGCTTTGCAGGTATGGTATGTCTTACTGTTATACTGTAATGTTACTATGTTTTATTGTTAACCATCATTTGCTTAGCAGGTACGCCATTCAGCTGCAGAACGGGTTTATTTATTCTGACAGCAACAGCGTTTGCTTCCACGATACGTAAAGCCGTGACTCCAGCGCTGTTGGAGGTGATTTCACCACCACAGTTAAAAAAAAAAATGGTGCATGTATGCCCATCATTAGAAGTGGGTGGATGAAGGGCGGTATTCTAATGGTGGGAATACCCACCGATCAATCTCTTTTTTCGTTCAGCCCACAGGCTGCATGAAAAAAATAACATTACAATGTATCCCCTACAAGGATCAGCGATGTACTGGTATGTTGCTGGACTTTGAGTGGTTATACCAGAATGATGCCTGCAGGTTTAGGTATCATCTTGGTATCATTCTTTTGAGCCAGCAGTCGGCTTTCATGTAAAAGCAATCCCAGTGGCTCATTAGCCTCTAGACTGCTTTTAGAAGCAGTGGGAGGGAACTCCCCCCCTCCAACCATCTTCCATGGTTTTCTCTGGCTCTCCTGTCCCAACAGGGATCCCAAGAATGCAGCCGGTGGTTCTGCCAGCTGACCATAGAGCTGATCAGAGACCAGAACAGCTCCAACCATCTTTATGGTCTAAGAAACCAGAAAGTACAAGCATTTCATGACTTAGGTTTTGCTGGATATAAACAGCGCCATTGGGAAATTGGGAAAGCATTTTGTCACACAAATCTTTGTGTGGTCAGATGCTTTGAAGGCAGAGGAGAGATCTAGGGTCCAATTTTTTCTAAAAAGAGTACCTGTCACTAAATATTGCTATCATAGGGGATATTTACATTCCCTGAGATAACAATAAAAATGATAAAAAAAAATGAAAGGAACAGTTTAAAAATAAAATAAAAAAGCAAAATAAATAATTTAAAAAAAAAACAAAAACAAGCACACTTGTCCCCCTGTGCTTACGTGCAAAGGCGAACGCAAGCGTCCGTCTGGTGTCATATGTAAATAGCAATTGCACCATGCATGTGAGGTATCACCGTGAAGGTCAGATCGAGGGCAGTAATTTTAGCAGTAGACCTCCTCTGTAAATCTAAAGTGGTAACATGTAAAGGCTTTTAAAGGCTTTTAAAAATGTATGCAGTTTGTCACCGCTGCACGTTTGTGAGCAATTTTAAAGCATGTTGTGTTTGGTATCCATGTGCTCTGCATAAGATCATCTTTTTTTTAAGCAAACATTTGGGCAATATAGTGTGTTTTAGTGCATTAAAATTAAAAAAGGGTGTGTTTTTTCTCAAAAAATTGCTTTTTAAAAATCGCTGCGCAAATATTGTGTGAAAAAAAAATTGCAACACCCACCATTTAAATCTGTAGGGCCTTTGCTTTAAAAAAATATATAATGTTTGGGGGTTCAAAGTAATTTTCTTGCAAAAAAATATATATTTTTTCATGTAAACAAAAAGTGTCAGAAAGGGCTTTGTCTTCAAGTGATTAGAAGAGTGGGTGATGTATGACATAAGCTTCTAAATGTTGTGCATAAAATGCCAGGACAGTTCAACCCCCCCCCCCCAAATGACCCCTTTTTGCAAAGTAGACATTCCAAGCTATTTGCTGATAGGCATGTTGAGTCCATGGAATATTTTATATTTTGCCACAAGTTGCGGGAATATAACAATTTTTTTTTTTTGCACAAAGCCGTCACTAAATGATATATTGCTCAAACATTCCATGGGCATATGTGAAATCACACCCCAAAATACATTCTGTTGCTTCTCCAGAGTACGTGGATACCACATGTGTGAGACTTTTTGGGTGCCTAACCGTGTACAGGACGCACAGGACTCCAAAAACCACTCACTGCCTTTAGGCTTTCTAAAGCCTCATACACACAATCGTATTTTCCGCAGACAAAACCTCAGACTTTTGTCCGTAGACGTGTGCCTGGATTTTGTCTTGCATACAAACGGCAAGGAATTGTCGGCCAACAAACACGAATGTAGTGACGTACTACGTGGTTTTTCAGCTTTTTAGCGCCACCCTTTGGGCTCCTTCTGCTAATTTTGTGTTAGTAGAAGTTTGGTGAGTGTTGATTCGCGCTTTTCATTTCGCGCTTTTTAGTTCTCGCTTTTCATTTTGTGCTTTACAGTTCATTTCTGAACAGCCGTTCGTCAACCAGACATGTTGCGGAATCGGAGGAGATAACGTGTTATTTATTGTTGGCCTTGGAGTTATTGCTTTGACCCAAGTCCAGTCCAGGAACAGGAGGAGTTCTTGGACCAAAAATTGGTTGCTTTATTGATCGTGACCAATTATGTCATATGCCTTTGCTGCGGGAGCTCCAGGAGAATAATCCAGATGATTTCCGGAATTATCTCCGGATGACAGACCCCTGCTTTCACCAACTCTTGGCACTGTTGATCCCCTATATTAACCACTTGCTTACTGGGCACTTAAACCCCCTCCTGCCCTGACCAATTTTCAGCTTTTAGTGCTGTCACTCTTTGAACGACAATTACGCGGTCATACAACACTGTACCCAAATAAAACTTTTATAATTTTTTCCCCACAAAGAGAGCTTTCTTTTGGTGGTATTTGATCACCTCTGGGTTTTTTTATTTTTTGTTAAAAAAATGTAAAAAGACAGATTTTTTTAAAAGAAAATACAATATTAAATTTTGCAAACAGGTAATGTTTCTCCTTCATTGATGTACGGTGATGAGGCTGCACTGATGGGCACTGATGGGCACCGATAGACTGCATTGATGGGCAGTGATAAGGCGGCACTGGTGGGCATTAATAGGCGATACTGGTGGGCACTAATAGGCGGCACTGGTGGGCACTGATAGGTGGCATTGGTGGACACTGATAGGTGGCACTAATAGGTGGCACTGAAGGGCATTGATAGGTGGCATTGAAGGGCACTAATAGGTGACACTGATAGCTGGCACTGATGAGCACTGATAGATGGCAGTGATGGGCACTGATGGGTGGCAGTGATGGGCACTGATCGACACTGGTAGGTAACACTGATAGGCAGCACTGCTAGGTGGCACTAATGAGGCACTGATTGGCACCACTGGTGGGTAGGGATGAGCTTCGAGTTCGAGTCGAACACACGTTCGACTCGAACATCGCCTGTTCGACCGTTCGTTGAATTGCGAATGTTATGGGCCATTTGCGCGAAATTTGAGTGGCGCTTCACGGGCCATAATTCACTGCGGCATCGCAGTGCATTGCTGGCTGATGATTGGCCAAGCATGCACTATGACCCACATGCTTGGCCAATCACAGCACCATCTGTATAGAGAGCCATAATTGGCCAAAGCCAGGGTGGCAGCTGCAGTATTTACAGTTAGTGTACTGTGTCCTCTGCACAGTGTGCACCTAAATCTACCTGAAGACAATTGCTGTTGTTCTGATCCTATTAATACCACAGGCAGGCAGCTGCAGTATTTACAGTTAGTGCACTGTTTCCTCTGCACAGTGTGCACCTAAAGCTACCTCAAGAAAATTGCTGGTGTTTTGATCCTATTAATACCGCAGGCAGCTGCCATATTTACAGTTAGTGTACTGTGTCCTCTGCACAGTGTGCACCTAAAGCTACCTGAAGAAAATTGCTGGTGTTCTTCTGATCCTATTAGTACCACAGGCAGGCAGCTGCAGTATTTACAGTTAGTGTACTGTGTCCTCTGCACAGTGTGCACCTAAAGCTACCTGAAGAAAATTGCTGGTATTCTTCTGATCCTATTATACTATATATGGGATGGGTTGGATGCGAGAGCTCAATAAAATTGGTGAAGACGCCACAGGGATGAAGATGTGATCTATTCTGGAAAAAGATTTGTGGGGTAAGAGTAAAAAGTGTAATTCTTTTTCAACTGGTTGAATTCCCGTCCGGGTGTCAAGCAGGGAGACTTGCTGGAGCTGCTTATGGAATAGCAAGGAAGGTGAATGCAATTCAGGGGTATATGGAGATTTATCTAGGTGTGGATGAAGTACAAGGTTGGAATCACCACAAAGGATCAGTGTGCCTTTACAATGTGTCTGTACCAACTGAAGGAGATGGGAGAAAAAAGGATTGGGATTACCATTAGGGGCATAGTAGGATACCAGTGTTGTCTCAACATCTTGCAGTGTTGTCTCAACATCTTACCTACTAGAATGAGATAGTGTCCCTCAGGATCTTTGATCTTGGTAAAGAGGGTAAATGATATAGTGTGGGGGAAAGTAGGACCCCCCTGCGTTTAGTATGCAGCAGAATTTATTATGCTATCATAGCTATTTATAACTATCTTGGCACATACAGTATAAATAGAATGTGATGTCCATTCTAGAAGTGCATTTAATGTTTTTATTCATTGTTCTGGTGGTCTAATCAAGTACATTTTCTTTACAGTATACATGAAGAAAATCATGAATAGCTGCACAATGTTTGTTGTCATCTACCTAATTATAATGTGCACTGCAAAAAAGTATAACTGGTTTAGAATCAATATGTGTAGATATCCTTCAGTATAATTACTGCCTATTTTGATCATTTTTATCTAAATTTTACCCATTTTTTTTGAGGTTCTGATTAAATCAGTGTTTAGTTTCTTTAAGTCATACTTCTAAACTGTAAATATATATATTACACAAAACATTTTAATAAATCGAATAATAAATTCTAAGCAATCAAAAATACACAAAATAAATCGCTGTCCCACAGAGCTTATTATAGTGTTCATAATGAGTACATGCTCAGTTTATATTGCATACATATTCAGATTTGTTGCAACTTTGATTGGGGGAAATGCTGAAAAAAACTATTTGGAATTTCCATAGATATTCATGAACAAGTTTCAAATTCCTGTGAGGTGAACCACAGGAAAAGTAGATATTGTTTTCCTAATGTAATTAATGTCAATGGGAGCCATAAAGTTAGATGCATCAGTATTCAGCAGTGACAACGAATGATATTTTATTCATTTAATGAACTCCATCTGTGCTCTATTAATGCAATAGAAAAAAAGACAAGGAATGCATACTTGTAGGCAATAGAAATAAGCCCTTGATTAAAAAAAGCATTAATACATTTGGAAAAGACTCAACTAAGTGGCCTTTTCCTAATTAATGTTTGTATTTGCTACTTTATCCTCCCTTCAGTGGTATCTTGTTGAATCTTCAATGGAGCTATTATGGTAGCTTATTGATTAATTGCAAACCCTACAGAAAGTAGTGCTACACGAAAGCAGGTGGAAGTGTCTGAAGCAATAACTGGCTTATAGAAGTAAGCTGCTCTGCTCAAAATGATTTTACACAATAAAGTAAATAATACATTGGAATTAATTTGTAGGTTTGTAAAACCATCCATTTTTGATAGCTTCCAATAAACAGTTTCTAGCCATGTATGTTTATTATTTGCTAAATATACATAAGGAATAATAAATAAATAATTTTTGTATGGTAGCTTCATTTTAAAGCATGCAGAAAAATCAATAACAAGCTAGAGGCATGAAAATTATGATGCAAAATGCACCAAGCAGAAATAATTCTTCTACAAACAGACTTACTATACATTTTCCAAGCAAATATTTTCAGTCTTTTTATATTATATCAGTATTGCTATTTTGTGGATAAAGTGTGTGCATTAATAATAAACACAAAACATTTATATATTTAGCTAGTTGTCCCCTCCCCCCCCCAAAAAAAATGCAAAGTTATGTGAAAGAAAGTATGTGTAAAATCTAAATAACAATGCATAGGTTATATTTTTTTTTAAAACTAACATTTTTAGAATATAACTTACAAAATATGCCAGTTTTTTTTACTGCCATCCAGGGCATCGCTTGGTGACATACTCTCACCTTGACAGTGCTGTCATCAATGACAGTGATGAAAAATATCCAACAAGGACACCATCAAATTTTTTTGGGGGGGTTAGAACTTCTATCAACTTTTTGTTGCTATCTCCTACCTCTACCTCCTTCACAACAGAAAATACCATACAGTGGGCCCCTCTCCTCATTGCATAATGAATTTTTAGATATAAACTTTTTTAGAGATACCCAGACTTAAGCTTTAACAAGTTAAGGGCTTAGACAGATTAAGGGGCTAGTCCCCAACTGGTCCCTCGAGACAAAAAGGGAGTATGGGCTATTGCGGTACAGATATAATTGTTATAAATTCACGTAAATAAAAGCGATATAAAATAGGGGGGGACGTGCAAAGTCCGGATGTATATCTAAATACAATGGGTAATTTGAAAATGAAGAGGTAAGAGAGTTGCTCATACAAAATGAGATGAGAGAGAAAAGAGTGAAATGAGACCAAAAGAAATGAAACAGGGACAGGAAAGGGAAGGGAGAAAAAAGGAAAAGGGACAGGGAAGGGAGAGGAAAGGGAAGGAGGGAGGGGGGGAAACAAGGAGAGGAGGAGATGGAGGGAGGTAGAGGGAGGTCGGAAAAGAGAGGGCGAAGAGGGGTGGAAAAGATGGGGGGGAGAAAGGGGAAGGCAAAATAGAAAGAAAAAAAGGGAAAAGTGTATCTATAAACTAACCTTAAAGATAGTAAAACATAGTTAGCGTCCGGGGCAGGGAAAGCAATGAACTTGATAAACTTGATCCTGAGGGTCCAGTCCAGCAAAGGACTGGCTGCCTAGCTGGGGAAGGTGATCAGAGATGGTAGTTAACTCCAGCTGCTGAGGAGGGGGATCCCTCACTGAGGTGACCTATAAAGGATGGTAAAATGTGGCCAGAGGATGGTCAAAAATGGGGCAACCTAAGTCCACTCAGAGGCACAGGGTGAGGGCTTGAATGAGGAAGGTATTTACTTGGATATGGAAAGCACAGCCAGGGCCCCAGAACCCACATCCAGCAGCACCAGAAAGCAGACAAGCTGCTTAAATAGTCCCCAACTAGGCAGCGACATTACATCCGGTCTGGTCTCCCGCATGGCGCACGCGAGAAAGCATCGCATGTGCGCTAGTCAGCCGGCCAAAGAGCAGGAAGCCAAGCTGGGACACGCACAAGTGTACAGGGCAGTCCCAGGGTATAGAAACCGTTCCTCCACCAGGGAGATCACCTAACCGCCTCAAAAGGAACATGCACAGGACACAGATGACACCTGGCGGTAGCACGGACAGCTGCAGGCCGGGAAGCAGCAGAGCACTACATGACAATGATAATTGAATAATGCAGTACAGATTTTAATATACACTGAGCAAAATTATGAACGCAACACTTTTGTGTTTGCCTCTATTTATCTTGAGCTGAACTCAAAGAACTATGGCTTTTTCTATGTATACAAAAGGCCTATTTCTCTCAAATATTGTTCACAAATCTGTCTAAATCTGTGTTAGTGTGCACTTATCCTTTGCCAAGATAATCCATCCACCTCACAGGTGTGGCATATCAAGATGCTGATTAGGCAGCATGATTAATGCAAATGCACACGCCTTAGGCTGGCCACAATAAAAGGCCACTCTAAAATGTGCAGTTTTACTGTATTGGGGGGGTCCAGAGAGTCTGAAAACCAGTCAGTAGGGATGAGCTGAACACACTCCTGTTCAGTTTGCAGCAGAACATGCGAACAGGCAAAAAATTTGACAGAACACACGAACACCATTAAAGTCTATGGGACACGAACATGAAAAATCAAAAGTGCTAATTTTAAAGGCTTATATGCAAGTTATCGTCAAAAAAGTATTTGGGGACCTGGGTCCTGCCCCAGGGGACATGTATCAATGCAAATAATTTTTTTTAAAATGGACGTTTTTTCGGGAGCAGTGATCTTTTAATGCTTAAAGTGAAACAATAAAAATGACATATTCATTTAAATATTGTGCCTGGGAGGTATCTATAGTATGCCTGAAACGTGGCGCATTTTTCCAGTGTTTAGAACAGTACCACAGCAAAATTACATTTCTAAAGAAAAAATTGTAATTTAAAACTGATTGCAGCTTAATGAATTGTCGGGTCTCGGCAATATAGATAAAACTCATTGAAAAAAGAGCATGGGATCCCCCCAGTCCATTACCAGGCCCTTTTGGTCTGGTATGAATATTAAGGGATACTCAGAACCAAAATTAAAAAAAAAATTTGCATGGGGGTCCCCCTAAAATCCATATCAGGCACTTCGGGTCTGATATGGAAATTAAGGGGAACCTTGTGCCATTTTTTTTTTTTTAAATGGCATAGCGGTCCCCCCAAAATCCATACCAGACCCTTCAGGTCTGGTATGGATTTTAAGGGGAACCCTGTGCCAAAATGTAAAAAAAAAAACATGGGGTCCCCCCAAAATCCATACCAGACCCTTTACTGAACACGCAACCTGGCAGGCTGCAGGAAAAGAGGGGGGATGAGAAAGCGCCCCCCTCCTGAACCATACCAGGCCACATGCCCTCAATATGAGGAGGGTGCTTTGGGGTAGCCTCATGGCCAATGGCCTCATCCCCACAACCCTTGCCCGGTGGTTGTGGGGATCTGCGGGCGGGGGGCTTATCGGAATTTGGAAGCCCCCTTTAATAAGGGAACCCCCAGATCCCGGCCTCCCCCCCCGTGTGAAAGGGTAATGGGAAAACAGGTTGGGACAAGTCCTTTATTAAAAAATAAAAAAATAAAAATGTCCCATGATGTCTATTCATCTTCTTCTATCACGCCACCGACGGACCAAAAAAGAAAAAAAAAGCCAAGACCGACCCACCTCCATGGGAGGCTCCCGCCGTGTGATGCTTCTTCGCTTGTAACAGTTCTTATATAACTAAGGGTGAGACCACCCAGTGACATAACCAAGTGACCCCACCCCCTTCTGATGCCACAGGGACTTCCCCATGGCTTCCCCGTGGCATCAGAGGGGGGTGGGGCCACCCAGTTACGTAAACAGATGACCCCGCCCTCCTCTGACACCACGAGGAAGCCATGGGGAAGTCCCCGTGAGGTTAGAGGGGGCGGGGTCACCCGGTTACGTCAGGGTGGCCCCACCCTCAGTTATATAAGAGTTGTCAAAGCGAAGATGCGTCAGACAGTGGGAGTCTCCCATAGAGGCGGGTCAGTCATGGCTTTTTTTTTTCTCTTTTTTGGTCCATCGGGTGTAGTGAACTTACTTTGTGGGGACATTTTTATTTTTTTATTTTTACTAAAGGACTTGTCCCAAGTTGTGTCTTGTTTTTTTTTACCATTTTGACACTTTTTTTGTGAAATGGTAGGGGTACATTTGTACCCCGTTACCAATACCAATTTGCCCACTCAAGTCGGTTACGACGACAAACTGCAGTCAGGTCGAGACCCCGATGAGGATGACGAGCATGCAGATGAGCTTCCCTAGGACAGTTTCTGACAGTTTGTGCAGAAATTCTTTGGTCATGCAAACAGATTGTTGCAGCAGCAGTCCAGCTGGCTGGTATCAGACGACCTTGGAGGTGAAGATGCTGGCTGTGGAGGTCCTAGGCTGGTGCAGTTATACATG
Source organism: Aquarana catesbeiana (assembly GCF_042186555.1). Taxonomy (NCBI): domain Eukaryota; kingdom Metazoa; phylum Chordata; class Amphibia; order Anura; family Ranidae; genus Aquarana; species Aquarana catesbeiana. Next base: position 320,680,172 of record NC_133328.1, read on the forward strand.
GTCTGTGGTTGTAAGACCGGCTGGATGTACTGCCAAAGTCTCTGAAACTCCATTGTTAAGGATTATGGTAGAGAAATAAACATTCAATACAAGGGCAACAGCTCTGGTGGACATTCCTGCAGTCAGCATGCTAATTGCACGCTCCCTCAAAACTTGCAACATCTGTGGCATTGTGCTGTGTGATAAAACTACACATTTTAGAGTGGCCTTTTATTGTGGCCAGCCTAAGGCACACATGTGCAATAATCATGCTGTCTAATCAGCATCTTGATATGCCATACCTGTGAGTTGGATGAATTTTCTCGGCAAAGGAGAAGTGCTCACTAACACAGATTTATACAGATTTGTGAACAATATTTGAGAGAATTAGGCCTTTTGTGTACATAGAAAAAGTCATTGGTCTTTAAGTTCAGCTCATGATAAATAGGGACAAAAACAAAAGTGTTGCATTTATATATAACATTACACAGTTATAGCAAGAAAAGCAAGAAAAGCATAGCAATTAATGAAAATATCTGTGGTTGATAACCACATGAGCCTGGCAAGGACCCTAATAGACCCACATAGAACAATAATGACTACAGTCTGGAGTAGGCCATAGTAATGATTGCAATTAGCACAAAATGCATATTAGAGGGACTGGATGATAAAGAACACTGAAGGGACATGGACAGGACATCAAGAATGATATGTTAGGGCAACAATTGCACCTAGATGGACACCCAATTGGGTACCATAATACCAGTGCACTGACGCACTAGAGAAATGGCTTGATTGAGTTGATCTCATTCAAGCCAGGGGGTATAGTGGCATTTAACCTCTCAATCCAGAGGGTCTCTTGCTGCAGGAGAATCCTGTTGAGGTCGCCCCCTTCGGATGGAGAGGTACCGCCTCCAACATTAAAAATTTGACCGCCAATGGATTGAACCTGTGATAAAGACTAATGTACCGTCCAATAGTGGTAAGCTTTCCATTAGTGGAATAATAGAGGTAACTATGTTTTACTATCTTTAAGACTAGTTTATTTATACACTTTTCCATTTTTATTTCTCTCTATTTTGCCTTCCCCTTTCTCCCCCTTCCCCCTTTCTTTTCCCTCCCTTTCCCCTCCCCGTTTTTTCCACCCCCCTTCTTTTCCAACCCCCCCATCCCCCTCCCTCCCCTCCTCTCCTTGTTTCCCTTCCTCCCCTTGTTTCCCATTTACCCTCCCTCCCTCCTTCCCTTCCCTCTCCCTTCCCTGTCCCTTTTCCTTCTTTCTCACTTCCCTTCCCTGTCCCTGCTTCATTTATTCTGGTCTCATTTCACTATTCTCCTTCCTTCCTCCTGTTTCCCTCACTACACTCTTTTCTTTCTTTTATCTTCTTTCTTCTTTTCTCTCTCATCTCATTTTGTATGAGCAACTCTCTTACCTCTTCATTTTCAAATTACCCATTGTATTTAGATATACTTCCAGACTTTGCACATCCCCCCTAGCTGCTGTGGGGCAACTTTTATTGGAGCAGTTACCTTGGCTGGGCACTGGTAAGCAGCACTTCTCTCCCTTCTCCTACTTATGTTTTTGTATGTTTGATAGATTTGTCTATCTGGTATTGAATGTTAATTACCTGTCAAAACCTATTGCAGATTTTATCCTGAACAAGCGGCTTTGAGACCGCAAAACTAGTTGAAATATGTCATCCGTGAACAGTCATCCCAATGTGATTTTCTCCCCTTGGGGACCATTATACTGCTGATATTTACTGATTGTTCATCGTGCTTTTTTATGTATCCAATAATGTATGTTTTGCTTGATTTTATATTGATTTTGTATTATTAAAATTCTATATTGCTTTTATTCACGTGAATTTATATAATTTATATCTGTACTGCAATAGTCTATACTCCCTTTTCCTGTCTTGAGGGGCCAGTTGGAGACTGGCCCCGTAATCTGTCTATTTCAGTTGATTTGGATGATGGTACTTTGTTGCTCTATATATACCTCACTCTCTACATTTAGGGCTTATACAATCTTCAAGCTAAGGGCTTAGTCCACTTTTTGCTAAAAATGATAAATACACCCACATTTGCAGCAAAGAACACTTTCAGATGGAGTTTGGGGTTGGAGAGGGGTCTGCTTGCAACCATGTTTAATGTTACCCCTTAAATATGGGTGTATCATAGTCTAAATGTGACGTTAGCCTTTAAAGACATACTTAAATAAGGTGCGGTTCAAAAGATGGCTATTGTAGATGGGCAAATCCAGCGAGCTCCAGCAAATCCAGTTTAGCTTGCATTTGAGTTTAGAGACTTCTGACCTTAATTTGACCTGCTTCTGACCAGGGATGAGCCTTGGGTTTGGGTTGATAAAGGGTTCCACCTAAACTGTAGGCATTTTAATTTTGCAGAATGGCCAGGTGGTCTGCCTACCCAGAACAAAACTGTGGCTTCTACTGTAACCAGAAGACATTAATTTAATGCCATTATAACTACCGCCACTAGAGGAAAAACTTCACAGCCAGCTTGCTGGCTAGTTTCAGATAGTTAACAAGCCAGTGAGTATCCCAGGTGACGTCATTTGGTCAAATATGGTAGGAACCATATTTGGTCAATGACATAAGGCAGCATTCCAGGCCATTAGCTGTCAGGATCTTTGCTTGCGAGTCTCTATGTTTTTGGTATCATTCATCATGAATGATGTTAGATCTACATATCTGGATGATGTAATATAAGATGAATTTACATCATGGATTTTTTTTTTCTTAAATTAAGTACTTTATGTATAGTATGTGTGTTTATTTACCATGTACTTTTTTTAGTGCATGAGTAAAGGAGGGCAGAAATCTGGTGCCATATGTTAAAGGGGCTTCCAAATTCTGGTAAGTTCTCCCCCTCAGACCCCCACAGCCATCGGGCCAAGGCTATGGGGGTCAGAGGTCCTTGTACCATCAATAGGAGGACAAGGTGACTCTTCAGGAGACCCTTTCTGACAAAGTACCCTCCCCTAGTTAAGTGTATGGGGTCTGCTATGGTTGAGGTTGGAGAACACACTTGCTGCCTCTCTCTTTTCTATCTAGCCAGGCTACATAATGGGATAACTGTCTGGTATGTATTTGGGAAGAGGAGGGGGGCATGTTTTTTGTTTTTTTTCCCTCTTAAATCTATACCAGTACTAGATTCTCATCAAGGATAAGGGCCTGGTATGACCTTTTTTTTGTTGCATAGAATTCCCCGCAAAATACATACAAAACTCTTATTCAGGCTAGAGATGTAAAATTTCTGGACGTTCAGAACATCCGTAAATAATGGAAATTTTGGAAAAATGTAATGTGAAGTAGTTTTACAAATTGAAGATAAATTTTGTTACACTGGAATACAATGAGGAAATATAGTGCAGGGATATTGATACCTAGGGGCGTATGTTAATTCAAAGCAGACAAAAACGTCTATAAAATTCTTAAACAGTCCAAAGCCTATTAGGGCCCCACACTTCAGGCAGCTTGTTCTAAGGATTAGAAGCAGAACACCATGCTGTGCAAACAGTAAAAAAAGGAAAAAAATAAGTGCCATCTAAGTGCAGTAAAAGGTAAAAACACTTGATTTGTTTGCGCTTACATTAAGCAACTCACAGGAAGACTGTACAAGTAAAGCTCATCTATCTGTTGCAGCTTGAGCATGGCTACGCGGTTGCGTGCTCCTTCCTAAGGCCTGCATTTTTAGTTATTGACAATGTTGATCCAGAAGCGTTTATTGCTCTTGCAAGAGCTTGATCAATGTTCTCCTGAGGCAGTGGTTTGTAAAACTTCATTACCTGGATATGCTACTGGTGAAGGATCACTATGTGATGATCTAGAAGCAGCAGAAAAAGTGCTTTTGGAATGAGAACTCTGGAGGGAAAAGATCTTTGCACTTTCATTATGATCCTCATTATTTCATTCCTTAACGTATTTTTAATGTCTTTAGGGCACCTTTGGCATGCAAGGATGTGTTTTGTCATGCTTGTAGCATTTGGAAAAGAATATTTCTTCTCACAATGTTTGCAAATTGTAGCTTTGCTCTCAGCAGAAATTGCACTGTGGAAATGTTTTCACACTCCAGATAACCCTTAATGGGACTTTAAAGGCACTATATCAAATAACTCATTTAAAAGTCATTTTAACAATTTTATTGTAGTACAAGTCAAATACAGTCAGGTCCATAAATATTGGAACATCGACTCAATTCTAATCTTTTTGGCTCTATACACCACCACAATAGATTTGAAATGAAATGAACAAGATGTACTTGAGCTGCAGACTTTCAGCTTTAATTTGAGGGTATTTACATCCAAATCAGTTGAACGGTGTAGGAATTACAACAGTTTGTAAATGTGCCTCCCACTTTTTTACGGGACCAAAAGTAATGGGACAATTGGCTGCTGTTCCATGGCCAGGTGTGTGTTATTCCCTCATTGTCCCATTTACAAGGAGCAGATAAAAGGTCCAGAGTTCATTTGAAGTGTTTGGAATCTGTTGCTGTCAGCTCTCAATATGAGATCCAAAGAGCTGTCACTATCAGTGAAGCAAGCCATCATTAGACTGAAAAAACAAAACAAACCCATCAGAGAGATAGGAAAAACATTAGGTGTGGCCAAATCAACTGTTTAGAACATCCTTAAAAAGAAAGAATGCACCGGTAAGCTCAGCAAGACCAAAAGACCCGGAAGACCATGGAAAACAACTGTGGTGGATGACCAAAGAATTCTTTCCCTGGTGAAGAAAACACCGAAGAATTCTTTCCCTGGTGAAGAAAACACACAGTTGGCCAGATCAAGAACACTCTCCAGTAGGTAGGTGTATGTGTGTCAAATTCAACAATCAAGAGAAGTGAATACAACAATCAGAGTGAATACAGAGGGTTTACCACAAGATGTAAACCATTGGTGACAGAAAAACAGGAAGGCCAGATTAAAATTTGCCAAACAACATCTAAAAAAACCTTCACAGTTCTGGAACAACATCCTATGGACATATGAGACCAAGATCAACTTGTACCAGAGTGATGGGAAGAGAAGAGTATGGAGAAGGAAAGGAACTGCTCATGATCCAAAGTATATCACCTCATCAGTGAAGCATGGTGGTGGTAGTGTCATGGTGTGGGCATGTATTGATGCCAATGGAACTCTTGTATTTATTGATGATGTGACTGCTGACAAAAGCAGCAGGATGAATTCTGAAATGTTTCAGGCAATATTATCTGCTCATATTCAGCAGTATGCTTCAAAACTCATTGGACAGCGCTTCACAGTGCAGATGGACAATGACCCGAAGCATACTGCGAAAGCAACCAAAGAGTTTTTTTAAGGGAAATAAGTGGAATATTATGCAATAGCCAAGTCAATCACCTGACCTGAATCTGATTGAGCATGCATTTCACTTGCTGAAGACAAAACTGAAGGGAAAATGCCCCAAGAACAAGCAGGAACTGAAGACAGTTGCAGTAGAGGCCTGGCAGAGCATCACCAGGGATGAAACCCAGTGTCTGGTGATGTCTATGCATTCCAGACTTCAGGCTGTAATTGACTGCAAAGAATTTGCAATCAAGTATTAAAAAGTGAAAGTTTGATGGATGATTGTTAATCTGTTCCATTACTTTTGGTCCCTTAAAAAGTGGGAGCCACATATACAAACTGTTGTAATTCACCTGATCTGGATGTAAATACCCTCAAGTTAAAGCTGAAAGTCTGCAGTTAAAGCACATCTTGTTAGTTTCATTTCAAATCCATTTTGGTGGTGTATAGAGCCAAAAAGAAAAGAATTGTGTCCATGTCCCAATATTTATGGACCTGACTGTATATTAAAACCATTAGTACAGTTTGCAGAGAAAAATATCACAAATAACAACAAACTGTCATAGATGATGCAAAGTATGATCTATCTCCATTCAGCCAACACGTTTCGAGATATATATCTTCTTTTTCAGGAATGTAAAGGATATCACATATCTATAGGGGTGTAAAGGATATCACCTCCCTATAATACAATTAAAATAATATTATACAACATATACATAGATATATATCTACTGTATATACATACAACCATGTTTTTGTATATGTCTATTACTAAAAATTAGGTAGACAGTGATGATCATAAAAAGAAAGCCATAGCAATTAAAAACATGTGTGATTGTCACCACACAGCCCAAAAGAAGCCCTAATCCTCAATCCCACGGGGGGGGGGGGGGGGCCCTGGGGCCCACAGATGTCAATCCTGATAAAAATAAAGTACAGTCTTTAGACTAATGTTTAGACTTTTATAATATTAAAAGTAAGGAAATGATTGCATTGAAGCTAAAAAACCCCAATGATAACAACATCAGTGTGAAGGTGAAAAACAAGCTTTGATTCAATCAGCTAAAAATGTATCTTTAACCATAAATCCTGCATATAAAAGAGGCAACATTGTCCTCATGAATAATACACAGTATGTGACAATGTGCAAGAAGATTTTGAACAAAGTAAATTGCTTGTACTCTTGAGATATTACCCCTATTAATCTATTTAACTCCTGTGGTACGATTTCAACAATTTCCTGCATAAATATATACTTTTTGATCATTTGTCTGTATTTGATATGTAAATAGAGTGTGTGTGTATATATATATATATATATATATATATATATATATATATATATATATATATATATATATATATATATATATATATATATATATATATATATATGTGTGTGTCTAGCATGTTTCATGTCTAGTTTACATGTGCGGTGGTCCCCTTCTTTCCTTTTGTCTTCCAGCCTTTGGGTGGCGCTGTTTCCTTTTTCACCCCTGTGGAGGGAATGATGGCCCCCCTCCACACACTCCAGAGTTGATGGTACTCCCAGGCAGCATTATTGGAGGTTCATTGCAGAGGCGGGTCGCCTATTGGTTCCTGTCCTTCCGCTCCCCTCCCATCCAATTTGTCTTTCTAAATTGGAGAACATTGTGTTTGTCAGCGGGTTCCAGGCACGTGACATCATTCCAAAATGCGGACGTGATGGCGGGGATAATGTCATCCTGCACCCGGTGGCACCAGATTGCACCTAATCACAGATTGCCATCTGACATCATTTTTGCCCACTCTTGGACTCAGATGTTCCAAATCCGGGCATTTGTCCACATACAGTATATTTATGTATATGCTGTATAATGTTATTTTAATTGTATTATAGAGATGTGATATCCTTTACACTCTTGAATAAGGAGTTGTATAGCTCTGAAAAGCATACATGCTAGATGTTGGTCTCACCATTATAATGAGAGGAGGAAAAGAAAAAAACTATTTACTAACCAGACTATTGAGAACCATTATGCTGTGATGGTGGAGAACATTAATAGAAATCATTTAAAGGTTATACAGATAAACTAATTTGTCAGACAAATTTACCCTCCTACCTGTAATTAAGGTCTGAGAGTACAGAAACTTTCATCTACTATATCCCAACAATCACTCAACTGTAATGCTGCATACAGACGATCAGAATTTCTGACAACAAATGTTCGATGTGAGCTTGTTGTCGTAAATTCAGACCGTGTGTATGCTCCACGTATGCTTGGAATTAAGCAGAAGAGCCGCACTGGCTATTCTTCATTCTTCTTGGCTCGTCGTGCGTGTTGTACGTCACCGCATTCTTGATGTTCGGAATTTGCGACAACATTTGTGTGACCGTGTGTATGCAAGACAAGTTTGAGCCAACATCCATCTGAAAAAAATCCACGGTTTTGTTGTCGGAATGTCCGATCGTCTGTACGCGGCATTAGAGGTACAAGATGGAGCCCACAAGCAAACTAATCTGGAGCCTTTCCCCTACACCCTAGTGGCAGAAATGCATATTTCTTTTGTTTGAGAACTGCTTTGAGAAGTACAGTGTTACTTGAACTGTATTCCAGGATTTGCTTGTCTTCAGCTGCAAGGACTTGTAATAATTTAGGACTTTACAAAAAATCTCAGATATCTTTAATAATGTCTTAATGTTATATAGTTTGAATACCATTTCATAGCTATAGTATTTATCATTACAAAATAATATTTTCCTCACTTCTTTTTTTTTTCCCCGGAAAAAAACAATAAAATCACTTTGAAAAAAAAAACATGAAAAAATGTTTTGTTCACAATTTTTGCATTTTTATTCTGGACTTCCCCATGTCTAATCCAGGTATGCAACCCGAGTGTCCAGGAAAGGGAGAGGCAGCAAGCAATAACCCTCACTTCTGAACCATGCTTGGCCTCATGCCCTGAAGAAAATAAAGAAACAAAACAAAATGACATAGGGACAACTTCAAATCCATAACAAACCCTTATCCAAGACAGATTGTCACCTGTCATGCCATTACAGGCATCTCCTTAAAAGTTTAGCTCCCTTGCTTTCTTGAAAACTTTGACTTTGTCTAGGAATCTTTTTTTTTTTAATTGTATTTTTATTAAGAAATTAAGAAATTTTTTCCAAAAGAGTTCGTGCTGTGAACTCTACTATATATTTCAATTGACAGACAAGGGGCAGTAATAGAAAGACAGGAGCCGGAACCCTATGAAGGGCCCTGTATGTAATGGTCCCAAGGAGACCAAATCCTATCAAATCTCTCCAAAGCATCCTCCACCATGGCTGTCATATGCTCCATTCTACGGATATCAGTAATAGCTTGTATAAGCTGGGTCTGAGTAGGGGGGGAGGTGGAAAGCCAACATGCAGGGATAGTTCTTTTTGTGGCCAGTAATACATACGATGCCAATTTGTTCAAATATTTTCCCAATCCAGGGATTGGGAGGCCTAAAAGGAGATGTACCGGATCCAACAGGACTTGGGAATCAAGAATCTGCTGGAGCATGGACACAATCATGGACCAAAAGGGAGCTATCAAATCGCACTGCCAGAAAATGTGATAATGGGAACCCCTGATCCTTCCGCATCTCCAGCAAAGAGGAGAGAGGGAAACGTCATATCGGTGAATAACCTCAGGGGTCCTATACCAAAAAAAGAGCACTTTATAAGCTGCCTCTCTTTGCGCCACACATCGGGATATTTTGGATGTTGAGGTCCAAATTTTAGCCCATTGGGATGGGGAGATTTGTTGTTGTGTCAGATGTGACCATTTACTCATATATGTGTGGGGCTCCACGGAGAGTGGAAGGTTCTCTTGCAGAAGACTATATATGTCAGATATCAGTCGCGGTTGGTATGGACCCTGAGAGCATAGAACTTCGAAGTGTGTAGGTTTGGTCAAAGTAAGATAAGGTGAGAGGGATGCTAGATAATGTGTTATTTGGAGGTATGAAAAGAACAGCTGGTTTGGAATTTGGTTTTTAGTTTGTAGGTCCTGGAAGGAGTAAAGTTTTCAAGTGGCAGGGTGCACAAAATGTCTGAGCTGAAACAAACCCGCCTTGGCCCAGGGGAACATCCGGGAGTGTGAGAGGCTATCAGGTAGATGGGGGTTGAATAGCACATTGAAGAGAGGTGGGCAGGAGGAAGCCAGTGAGAACTTGGTATAGCAAGAACGCCAAATCCTGAGTGAGAACAGCATGGGGCCCAGGCAGAGATCATGGAGTTTGGGGTCAGTAAATAATGCAGGAGACCATACCAGGGAACAGGGGTGGGCCAGGAACAACTAACCCATCTCTATCTCCGTCCACCTGTTTGGGGGGCGCAAGCTGTCTAGGAATCTTACTTGCTGAATGCTTGATCTACAGTAGACCTGTACTGCAAAAGTATTTTCTGATAATGTGGCCAGCAATGAAAGCCTTTCTTTCATAATGGGCAACTTTAATTCTCTGCATTTTCAGAAAGCATGTATCTGTACCAGCTGAACAATACTTAAGAATGTATATTCTCATATTCTCTGCGTATTCACTGAACCAGGTGCTGCAGTAGATATTTATTTCACAGGGAACAGAAGCCTGAAGACTGGTGATAATGCAACCTCAATTTAATATACAGCATTTTATGTATCTAATGATGGGTGCATGCTCAAATTTACTTAATTTTTTTTAAAGAAGTCTGCTACTAGAGTGAATGTAGAGTGTAGAGTATTACTATCATTTTACAACTATTCTGAGAAAAGTAATAACTACTGAGCCATAAACTCTCATTTCCACGTTTAACAAAACATGCAAAGCAATTTCCAGCTAGAGCATTTTTCACATATTTAGGTAAATTATGTGATTGCAAATGTAAAGAAAAAAATACATTTTCTGTGATGTAATTGAATCAGAGTAACAGGATTGTTCCCAGTTTTTTGGAAATTCCCATATTTTAAAAGGCTGTAAAGCAGAAACGCATCTCTATTCCTTTAGACATTGTACTGGGATTTGGATTAGGTGGTATATTAAGCACTAAAAAGTACCATAGAGTACAGGAATTGATAGATAATTTACCCTTTTATTGCCACTGCTGGAACACATAACCCCACCTGCCTCTATCAGCCTCTTTTAGCAGATGTCACTTTCAGGGCTGGGCTTAGCCCTTCCTTCTCTGAGCTGGGTGCTCAGCTGTTGGCTAATTGCCAGCTCCTATCTCTCCACAGTTACTCAGCTGTTGATGATATCCTGCTCGTCAGTCCTGCCTACTTAAGCCGTACAGTCCAGAGGATCTCTGCCTTAGCCTTGGTCAACGTCACAGAAACTCCTGCGATCTTGTTCAAGGCTTGCTTTGCTGACATCCCTTCTGGCTCCAGATCGCTGTTCCACTACATTGATCCCTGACTTCTAGCTTGGCTGACTATCCATTCCGGTTACTGAACTTTGGCTATGTTTTGACTACATTTGTTCTTTTTACTTTTATTATTAAACATATGTGATGTAACTGTACTTCTGTCTCGGCCTGATTTCATAGTTTCAAACAGTTACACAGTCTCACACAACCTACTTACACTCATTATATAAATAGAACAGCACTCTACCTAAGAGCACATTGCAGGGGCTTCTATCCTTAAGACTTCTATCTCTAAGTCAGTGGTTCTCAACTCCTGTCCTCGGGACCCACTAACAGGCCAGGTTTGCAAGATAACTGAAATACATCACAGGTGATATCATTTGCTGCTCAGTGATTGCAGTATTCTAGTCTGCATCTCCCCAAGGTAATACTTAAATTCTGGCCTGTTAGTGGGTCCCGAGGACTGGAGTTGAGAACCACTGTTCTAAGTGATTCTTTCTACAAGTGATATGCACTTCAATCTCTGCTTCAAGTTCTGCCTCACCTGAACATTCCTTCTCTGTCTCTTTACAGGCATGTGTCAGCTCAACCACATCTTCCACCGTGAAATGAAATTGGGATCTGCTTGCTGTCTCTGTGTGTGTGTCTTTGGTATGTGTCAGCTCAACCACATCTTCCACTGTTAAATGAAATTGGGATCTGCTTGCTGTCTCTGTGTGTGTCTTTGGTGTGTGTCAGCTTAACCACATCTTCCACCGTTAAATGAAATTGGGATCTGCTTGCTGTCTCTCTGTGTGTGTCTTTGGTATGTGTCAGCTCAACCACATGTTCCACCGTTAAATGAAATTGGGATCTGCTTGCTGTCTCTGTGTGTGTGTCTTTGGTATGTGGCCTTCTCTATCTGTTGCCCTGTGTGCATAACCATGACATTGTTTTTTTGTTGCTCTGGACTATCTTACCTATGTTTTATGTGTTGATCTTATCTTGGCTTCTGGCCTCTTGCTATTCTGACTTTAGAAGCAAAAGGTCCACTTTGATTGTTAGGCATTCTTATATTCACTTGTAGATAATAATCAGTGCAGCGCTGGACACAAAACGAAGTGAATAACAATAATATTAATATTACTAAAAATTAGTGGCAACAAATAAAGGTGATTATAAACGATCCATATTATAAATAAACCATCGATGTGTAAATATTCATCAGTATATAACCGTGCTCAAAAAGTCCATTATAATAATAACAATTAAATGGTGAAAAAAAAGGAATGAAAAAAAAGTCCAGAATAATAATAAATAAATAGCGAAAAAAAAGTTCCAAATGTGTAATAAGTGCAGAATCAATCCAGCGATGTTAATCGATAGTGACACCCACCACCGGAGAGGAATGAAGGCTTACCAGAAAGCCTGCGACCGCCCTTTCTCAGGGGGGGTCAAAACAGGCTTAGTAGATCAACGTTGGTATCTTATTGAAGCCGCAACCGATGTCCTATGAATTACCCTCAATGCTGGCTCTTCATCATCAGTAGGAGATACTCCAGGAAAAGGAAAAGGTTCCAAGAAGGACCAGGTGACCAATATTCAGGCAAGGATGAACCATAAAAAAGGGAGAGGGGACTCCAGTAGTGCAGATAACCAGGGATGTTTAATAAAAAATTTTAAATAAAATAAAAATACATTGCGCCAGATTGCGCATAAAATGCATGTAAATGTAAATTGCATATAAGGTGCATATAAATGGCAAGTGCACTGCGAGTCATCCAGATATAAATGCACAGGATCAAAACGTGTGTGCAAAAAAGGTGCCACTAGGCACCAGCAGTGAGACTGTCACGTCCAGCGAAACAGAAATCTCCACCGCCGTTGAAGTTAAAAACGCGCATGCGCAATGCGAGCTCTAGTTGTGACCCTATGGCCGTTTCGTCACAACTGAAATCATCAGGGGTACGTGATCACGCACGCGCATGCATGTTAAATAGCCAAACGGCGCTTCAGAAAGCCGCGCTATTGGCTGGCTCGGACCAAGCTGGATGCTGCGATTGGTTAACTGGGGAATCACACCCTAAAGACACGATGAGAAACACCCAAACACAATAACAGCAAGCAGCTGGGACACTTTCCAAACATAAATAAAATAGAACAAAATATCCAAATTAGTCCCATCTAGTGGACATTTATAAAATCCCTAGGAAATTACTTTTAAAACCATTTGGCTAATGAAGACTAACAGGCATATATCTAATACCTATGTCACCATACTATTATGCCGTTATGCCAACTAATGCCATTTGATAAGCAAAACATGACAGAGATGGAATCAGAAATATAATATGAAAATTGAAAAAACATTAGCACCAAAATATAAACCGCTGGAAATAACTACCTTTTCACCGAGGATAGATATCACTGAGAATAGGCATACTGTTTCTCAATAATACAAGGGCCTCATCACAAGATCACCATAAAGATATTTACATTACCATAATGAACATAAAATAATAAAAAGGGGGACTTATATCGGGGTTATAGTGTTCAGCAGCAGGACCTATATCACGTTTTTTCATCATTATTGATTATTTATGCACTTAGCGCAGGTTTTTTATTTATTTTTGATTCTTATATTCACTCATGATTAATTAACGAACTTCCACCCCACCCTCATAACAGTATAAATTTGAGTATCCTTAAGGGGTCAGCACATTGCTGGGGGAGCACATTGCATGGGCTTCTATATTTAAGGCTTCTATCTCTAAGTGAATTTTTCTACAAGTGATATGAACTTCAATCTCTGCTTCAAGTTCTGCCTCACCTGAACATTCCTTCTCTGTCTCTTTACAGGTATGTGTCAGCTCAACTACATCTTCCACCGTTAAATGAAATTGGGATCTGCTTGCTGTCTGTGTGTGTGTGTGTGTGTGTGTGTGTGTGTGTTTGGTATGTGGCCTTCTCTATCCGTTGCCCTGTGTGCATAACCATAACATTGTTTTTTGTTGCTCTGGACTATCTTACCTAAGTTTTATGTGTTGATCTTATCTTGGCCTCTGGCCTCTTGCTATTCTGACTTTAGAAGCAAAAGGTCCACTTTTATTGTTAGGCATTCTTATATTTACTCATGATTAATTAACGAACTTCCATCCCACCCTCATAACAGTAAAAATTTGAGCATCCTTAAGCGGTCAGCACATTGCTGGGGGAGCACATTGCAGTGGCTTCTATCCTTAAGGCTTCTATCTTTAAGTGATTCTTTCTACAAGTGATATGCACTTTAATCTCTGGATTTTAGCGATTGCATGAAGCAAACAAATATAGCAATCTGCACTGGAAAGCACCTAACAGACTTCAGGTGAACCTGTCTCTCTATTAAGCTCTCCTTCCACTCTGTAACATGCACTCTCTATCACTGCTTCTGACACTTGTGTCCTCTCTCCTCAAACTCTCTTACCTTCACCCCCCTCTCCACCCGCCTGCTTATACATATCACCCTGCCTTCTGTCCTCTCACTACTACTGCTCCTACCAACTCTTGCTCATTCTACATCAATATACTGATAAAACCTCCAGTACACTGAGACATGCCCCTTCACATAAATCACATTCCCACATTACCTCCCTCACCCTCCTGCTTCTCCTAACCTCTGGTGACATATCCCCAAACCCTGGGCCACCATCATCTGTCTTTGACCAACGCTCCCATCCCCCTACACCCTCTGGCAGGAGCCACAACCCACAGAACTTGGTCTCTATACCTCTTTCCAAAACCAGCCCCCCCTTCCTGTGCCCTTTGGAATGCACGCTCTGTAACAAACTCACCGCCCTTCACGACCTCTTTATCACAAATTTCTTTAACCTACTTGCCATTACTGAAACCTGACTTCATGAATCAGATACTACTTCTCCTGCTTCCCTCTCCCATGGGGGCCTTCTCTGGACTCACTCCCCCAGACCAAGTGGATGGAAGAGAGGTGGAGTGGGAATCCTTCTAGCCCCATGCAGCACCTATCAGGTACTCCCTCTCTGACACTCTCCTCTTTTGAGGCACATTGCATTTGTCTATTCTCTCCCATTTCTCTAAGAATTGCTGTCATCTACCGGCCCCTGGACCAGTATCAGCCTTCCTTGATGACCTTTCTGCCTGGCTACCCTACTTTCTCTCTTCTGAAATCCCAACAATTATTCTCGGTGACTTCAACATCCCTGTTAACACTAACACTACTATTTCTTCTAAACTTCTCAGTCTAACCTCATCAATTGACCTGAAGCAATGGGTACAGGCTCCTACTCACTCCAACGGCAACACCCTTGACCATGTCTTCTCCTATCTGTGCACTCCGTGCAACCTTTCCAACAATCCTCTCCCACTCTCTGATCATCACCTTATTAGTTTTGCTCTCTCCCTGTCTTCCACCTCCTCTCCCTCCAACTGCCTAACAGTTACACGTAGAAACCTTCACCACCTCAACCCTTCTCTTCTCTACTCTGCTACTGATTACCTCTATGACAAAATCTCACCTCTGTCCTGCCCCAACCTAGCCACTTTCATCTACAACAGCTCACTGTCTTCCTCCCTAGACAAGCTTGCCCTCCTCACTACATGCAGAATTAGGCCCTGACTGCTACAACCCTGGCAAACAGATGACACCAGAAGTGTCAAAAAACGTAGCCGTGCTCTTGAGCGCCTGTGGCATAAGACTAAGACCCAGGAAGACTTCACACAATATAAATCTGCCCTCCTAAAATTCTATTCCTGCCTTCACACTGCCAAACAGACCTACTTTATCACACTCATTAACACCTTCTCATCTAGTCCACATCAACTCTTCTCTACCTTCAACACTCTACTCTGTCCACCGCTGCCTCCACCCACCAACTCACTCACTGCCCAGGAGATCGCCAATCACTTCAAAACTAAGATTGATAAAATTCATGAGGAGATTGCCAATGCACAAAAACCTCCCCTATGCAACACCCCATGTCCACAGATACAATCATTACTTCCCTTATTCAACCCTGCTACTATTACTGAGGTTGCTAAACTTTTATCTAACACTCATCTAACCACCTGCCTCCTGGATCCTGCTCCCTTGCAAATGCTACGCTCACCCTCTGACTCGATTCTACACTCTCTAGCTCACATTTTCAACCTCTCCCTCTCTTGTGGCATCTTCCCAAACTTTTTAAAACATGCGCTAGTCATCCCCATACTTAAAAAGCCCTCACTGGACCCCACCAATCTCAACAACCTACGGCCCATCTCCTTACTCGCCTTCTTCTCAAAACTTCTTGAAAGACTGGTTTACAATCGACTAAGCGACCATCTGACCATGAATAAACTTTTTGATCCCCTTCAGTCCGGATTTCACCCTCAACACTCCACGGAAACTGCTCTCCTTAAACTCTCAAATGACCTACTAACGGCTAAAACCAGTGGACACTATTCTGTACTACTTCTCCTGGATCTCTCTGCTGCCTTTGACACAGTGGACCACCCCCTCCTCCTCAATAAACTCCACTTCTTTGGTCTCCGTGAATGTACTCTTCGCTGGTTCTCATCCTACCTATCCCACCGCTCCTTCAGTGTCACTTACAACTCTACTTCCTCCTCTCCTCTTCCCTTCTCCGTTGGGGTCCCCCAAGGTTCTGTTCTTGGACCTCTCCTTTTCTCAATCTTTACCACCTCCCTGGGTCAGTTGATTGCCTCCCACGGCTTTAAATATCATCTCTATGCTGATGACACCCAAATCTATCTCTCCACCCCCCAGCTCTCCATCTGTCTCCTCACGCATTACCAATCTACTAGCAGACATATCAGCCTGCATGTCACATCACTTCCTCAAACTCAACCTATCCAAAACCAAGTACATGATATTTCCTCCCTCAGGTGCCACTTCCCCTGATTTCTCTGTCAATGTCAACGGCTCAACTATCAACCCATCTCCCCACACCAAGGTCCTAGGTGTAATCCTGAACTCTGAACTAACCTTTCGACCCCACAATCTATCACTATCCAAAATTTGCTGCCTCAATCTCTGCAACATCTCCAAGATACACCCCTTCCTAACCAATGTCACCACAAAGCTTCTACTCCACTCCCTGGTCATCTCCCACCTCGACTACTGCAAATCCCTCCTCATTGGCTTACCTCTAAATAGGCTATCCCCACTTCAGTCCTGAAGGAACGCTGCTGCCAGGCTCATCCACCTCACAAACGGCTCAGCGTCTGCTATACAGTACCCCTCTGCCAATCCCTCCATTGGCTGCCACTCAGTCACCGAATTAAACTCAAGATACTAACTATAACTTACAAAGCCATCCACAACCTGGCCCCCAGCTACATCTCTAACCTTGTCTCAAAATACCAACCTAATCATTTTCTTTGCTCCTCCTAAGACCTCGATTCCACTCTCCCGACACTCCTCTGCAGCTATAGAATCAGATTGCAGATCGCAACATCTGATTGTTCGGTCATCCAATGCTCTGGGATTATAACTACAGCTATGTGCCGTTCTAACCCAGTTGTGATAGCTCAGAAGAAACACCAGGCAGGCTGTATGTAAGTTCAACCAGGAATCTCTTTTATTGGAAAATACAGGCTCTTTTATACACTAAAAGTGGAGGTGCATACCTCCGGCTCATATTACTCTAACAATACACCTGTAACCTAATTAACCTAATTAACATGGGCTAATTAACTAATCCCTTTAGACAGCCTAGATGACTCAGACATGACCTTTAGGCCAAACTGGCCGTCTTGTACCTCAGACAACCCAATCAACATAGACTCTTCTTCACACAATAGCAGAGTTAATTAACACAAACAGCAATGGGGATCTAGTGACTCTTAGATCCCATACTAGAGACTTATTTACAATACACATTTTAGCAGACAATGGACAGACAGGTGCTGGAATTTACATCAGCATCTCCTAACAGTATCTGTCCCAGCATTATGAATCAGCCACTATTTCTAATATGGCAAATCCAGGGTCCCCAGAGTCTGTGTGTCCTGGAAGACCAGGACCCGAATCCACAGTAGTACCACCTCAAGGGTCACCAGGCATACAGCTCACAAAGAGCACCGTTCCCCAAATGCCAGGGCCCACGATCGATCAGCAAGAGGCTAGCATTCAGTCCCCTCCAAAAGTCTCTCTCCCGGCTAGGTCTGTCACACTGGCTTTCAGGACTTCTCCAGAGCCTCTCCAATCCTCTGGAATGCTCTACCCCAATCCATCCGATTTTCTCCTACTTTATCCACTTTCAGACGATCCCTGAAAACTCATCTCTTCAGAGAAGCCTATCTGGCCCCACCTAACAACTGTACATTTATCTTCTCAATCAGCACATCACCCACAGTTATTACCTCTTGTATCTCTTGACCTTCCCTCTTAGATTGTAAGCTCTAAGGAGCAGGGCCCTCTGATTCCTACTGTATTAAAGTGTATTGTATTTGTACTGTCTACCCTCAAGTTGTAAAGCGCTACGCAAACTGTTGGCGCTATATAAATCCTGTATAATAATAATAATAATAATAATAATAAATACTAAGTGTTGTAAAAAGAATAAAAAAACATGCAAAAATATAAATAATGCAACAACACCAACTAGTAACACATTTACTCCTACTGTACTTAAGGAAATATGTAAGTCCACTCAGTGATATAATCATCCATAATTCAATCTCTCTGTGTAAAATTTCTTCCACAATATTTCCACTTAAGCCCCTTGTGCACTTTGCTCTTCCACTCTAAATACTCAGTATGTGCTCGGAGATGGTCCCCTTGGTAAAAAATTCACCTTTCTGTCTGGACCTATACCAAAAGACATCAGTTAGGTTAGACATGCTTGTAAGTCCATAATCAAGAGATACAATTGGTATTTCAGCTTGACTGCCTTCACTCCACAATTAAACTGATATAATAACACTTTGTTTCATTTTTTTTTTAATGTATTAAATTGCACTTACAGTTCACTTTTCATAGTGCATGTAGGGAACAGCTTTCGCAGATCCCATTCACCCCAGCCGTGACGGCTGGTCAACCTATCCTTTCTGATAGCTTACTACTTGGTGTGAGTCACCCAGTCCCTGCCTTACGTATTGCATCCACTAAACTTCCTCTGAGGCTGTTTGATTTTTTTCTTGTTCTATTTATAGTGCTGACAGCTAATTTACCGTCCTCTCCTAAAGGCCTTTCTATAAGTCAAAACCTTAAGAATATATCATAGTCTACTAAAAAAGCAAAATTTGACTTTCACTCTCACAGTAAGCTTGACTCCATTGATAAGAGGAACTGTCTCACCGGCTATCAAATATCACAATGCATGTATCCATGTGAGCATAGTGCCCAATGATACTTTGTGATTACCCCCTTCCTCTGAAGGCCATTTTCAGATTTCAATGCTGTCACACTTTGAATGATGATTACTCATTCATGCAACACTGTACCTTAAAAAAGTTTTAAAGGTTTTTAAAAAGTTTACTTTACGTTATTTTAAACAGAAAGAGTTTTCTTTTGGCGTTATTGTAAATGTTTATTTTTCTTTAAATAACAAACAGGTTTATACTTACCTGCTCTGTGCAATGGAATTACATAGAGCGGCCCTGAGCCTCACTTTTTTTGTCTATAGACACATACAGCGTGATTCAGCCCTGCCTATTGCTTCCCCATCACTGGCTTAGATTGACAGCAGCAGGAGTCATTGGCTCCTGCTGCCTCAACAAAACTTGTTATACCAGGAAGTAAGGTGAGAGAAGACCTGCAGATAGGCACAGCGGTGGTTTGGATGAGGGCTCAAGTAAGTAAAAAGGGTGGGGGGGAGTGAAGCTGGGAAACTAAAGAAAAAACAGTCTTTACCTTAATGCAAGGAATGCATTAAGGTAGAAAAAAATCTTAGGGTTTATAAATTTAATAATTATTTTTTATATAAAAGAAAAAAGACAGAAAATTAAAAAAAATGTTTTTCTTAGATTCTGTTATCTTTCTTCGTAAATTTGAGCCAACATGTATTTTGCTATATTTCTTTGGTAAATATAACTCAAGCCAGTGTATATTAAGTCTTTGTGAAAGTTATAAAATCTACAAACTATCCAAGTTGCCCTTTTAAAAAGTTATTTCTCACACACAGCATAGGCATGATGAGAATAACACCTCAAAATATATTTTTCTATGCCTCCAAAGTATAGGAATACCACATGTGAGAGACTTTTTACAGCCTATATGCATAGAGAGGCCCAAAATTCAAGGAGAACCTTTTTGTGTTTTCAAGAAACATGAATTATGTATCTCATTTCCTGACCACCTATCCTTTTTCTTAAGAACCTGAAGTGCGAAGACAGGAGACACATCCCCAAAATTACCACATTTTGGAAAGCAAACACCCCAAGGTATTTTTGAAAGGTAGAGTCTTTTGAAAATGTCTTTTTTTGTCACACATTTTGGAAAATGAAGGAAAGAAAATAAAAATTGTTTTTTTTACACAAAGTTGTCAATTAAGATATTATTATTATACAGGATTTATATAGCGCCAACAGTTTGCGCAGCGCTTTACAACATGACGGCAGACAGTACGCTTACAATACAAATCAATACAGGAGGGTTCAGAGGGCCCTGCTCGTTAGAGCTTACAATCTAGACTAACACACATCATAAACTTGCTTAGAATTACACCCTAAAACACATTCTGCTACTTCTACTGAGTATGGTGATACACATGTGTAAGACTTTTTCATATACTAGCCATAGAGAGGCCCAAAATTCTTTTTTTTTTTTTTTTTTTTTACACAATGTTGTCAATAATTAAGATGTCTCTACCATACAGCATAAACATACACATTATAGGTATACTTAGAATTACACCCCAAAAAACATTCTGCTACTCCTTTCAAGTGTGTCAGTACCACAGTGTTTTGTAATAGTTGCCTCTATATGGGTGGTCAGGGGATATAACTTAATGTAGTGTCACCTATAGCGCTTGCCTTTTCTTCTAAGTCAAGAAAGCCTAGCCTACTGGTATCTTGCTGCACAGCCTTGGTATCCATGCAATTGCAGACACTTGGCTATTAAACAGTTGTCCAAGGCACTTGTTAGTTTGCCCGTTTGAGGGTGTCCTTGTGTACCCTGATTTGCCGCTCCCACTGGGAAAACATCATCCTCAACCACCTACTATTTGTGCTCTGGGAATCTTCCAAAATCCTTTAAAAGTATAAAATGCCTTTATGCTTTCATCTGCTGAATATTGCCAATGCAATTTTAGCCTTCCGTCTGAGGCGTGAGGGACCATCTAACCGAATAATGTTGTGCAACACTGTCTAGGAATATATGTCTTAATGTTACCAGCCTGCTTCCATCTACACCCTGAAGAAGGAAATGAATACAGAGGCTGTTTAGCCTTTTGGCTTTTCTCTGTTTACTAAACATGTTGGGACTTGTTGTGACCACCATATTCAATCGAATTCCAGTCTAGTAATGTTGTGTGCTCTCAACATCCAATTAGCAGCTGATTTCTATTGTACATGTATTTCAATTTCATGAGTTTAGATGTTTATTGTATATTCTATTCTATTTTGTATATATTTATCCAATAAAATTTATATTTTTATATACATCTTCTATGATTCTATTGCCAATATCCTGTCCACCCTTTTATGCACACCATTCCCTTGGGGCACCCCCTTCCTTTTTTCTAATCGCAATTGGGATGTGGTAAAAGCTGTCAGGATTTCCTTATTGGTTGGTTTCCTCTTCCTTTTTTTTCCAGCCTACTGGTATGTAGCTGCTCCTAGGAATGCCATGTTCACTGACTAGGAAGTACAGGAGGCTTAAGAAAGGAAAAACAAAAGAGTTCATGTGGTTCCAGGAGTGCAGTTGCAGGGGATAGCTGGAACTGTGTCTCACAGGAATGTAGTCAGACATGCTAGGAATGGAGTTAACTATTTTAATTATCACCATGGGGTGATCCCTCAGCCTTACAAATTCAGGATATAGAGAAAGTGACAAACATGGCTAAAGGTGGGGATTTATTTAGATGGCTATGCAAGGGTGAGGTTTTTTTGGGGGTCTTTTATCTGCAGACCTATATTCTCAATGGTCTGAATTTTGAATGTGATTTTACTTTGTTGAGTAAGATATTTATTTTTAGCACGCTGCTGTATTAGATATTGGTATTAGGGGTGTGTACTATGGACTGTCTATATGGCATACTTTCTAATATCTATAGTGTGTTTTAGGTGGTTAAATCTGTTTCAAGCACTATGTTTTTATTTATAATTATTTTGACAGCCAGAGTGGTTGTCTTCCCTGTAGGGAGTCAGAGCGGGATAAACAATGTTCATTGGCATAGCTATATCTATCTATATCGGATCCTTTTTTGAGTGCTGAGAGAAACATTGTTGATCCTGGTCATCACAAGGTTTTTTCACCGATTTTTGTGGGTAATCCCGGTCTCATAATAGTGTCAGCATATCAAATCAAATGTAAGGAAGGTGGTCATAGTGATGTCATTGAATATGTTCCGTATTAAGATAGCTAGAACAAAGCCCATATACAGAGGACCTAACTCCAGCATCATTGAATTAATTTATTTGGAATTTATTTTATATACTTGTTTTGATTACCCTCTTTGGTTTTGTGTTTATGTAATGAAATGTCTTTATATGAGAAAGCCAAACTCCTGATTGATTATTTGCAGCTGCTCCAGGTTTAGGGGCTGGCTGTTTTAGCAGAGGTCTTGAGTGTGGAGCCATGATTAAGTGCTGTGACAGTATGAAGAGTGTCGACTTTCTCAAAGTGTTGCTGAGTTTCCATCTAAACGAGAGTGTTGTGGAGAAGTGTTTTGGCAGGCTGACCTGGTGTGGTGACAATCAAATACACCATTGCTGGCTTACACTGAGACTGATGTAGTGGTGATAATAAGTAGGATGTGGAAGGAGGCAGACATGAGATGTGGATTAAGTGCACAGGTGAGCTGTGGACCGTGGGCATGAAGGTGAGCTGTGGATGAGAAAACAGAGGTGAACAGTGAATGGGGATGCAGGGTTAAGCTGTGGACAGGAGGTGCAGAGGTAAGCTGTGGGTGAGGACACAGAGATGAGCTGTGGACGGGGACACAGATGTGAGCTGTGGACAGGGACACAGAGGTGAGGTGTGGATGGGGACCCAGAGGGGAGCTGTGGATGGGGACGCAGAGGTGAGCTGTGCACAGGAATCTTGAAGTGAGCTGTGAACAGAAAGTGCAGATATGAGCTGTGGATAGGGACACAGATGTGAGCTATAGACAGGGGGTGCAAAGGTGAACTGTGGACTGAGAAAGCAGAGATCTGTAGATGGAGGCACAGAAGATCTATGGATGGGTGATGCACAGGTTAGCTGTGGTGGGGGGATGAAATAAGGTGTGGACAGGGGGAGTAGAGATGAGCTGTGGAAGAGAGGTGTGGAAGTGACTAGTGGATGGTTAATGCGAGGCTATACATTATATAATCGTCATTCGCCTGTATGCTCGAAGTGTAGCAATCTGGTGTATGTAAAGTTGTACACTATGGTATACAAGGTTCCACAATCAGAAGTATGTAATGTACAGCACAGCTTACAGAGTGTAATGGTCAGGAGTATGTAAGACACAGCCTGGTGTAAAGACAGCAGGAGTAAGAATTCTCTCTGTGCTGTGTACTGTATATGACATACTTCTGACCAGTGCACTCTGTACAATAATTACCCCTGGCCCCATGCTCATATGTTATATTGTCAATACACACTGCTGACTGAAGAGTTCATTGTCTCAACAGTTCTGGTTTTTAAGTAGCCCCTAACTATTTTATTGAAGTCCTTCTTTAAAATATGCTCAGACAAAGTGTTATCACTCTGTCTATACTCTGTGTGCAGCAAAGAATATGTAATGGAAGGGTTTCAGTTTTTATAAAATGATTGTGCTGAGGTTTATCTGTGATGTGATGTGTAGTGCAGCAGAGCCTGTGCAGTGCAGTGTGCACGCGTGCCCATGTACTTCATTTGGCTAGCGTTACCTAAGTTCATTGCCTTTGTGGTATTACCTTAACAGTTCATTATGTATCTTTTTTTTAGGAAGTAGGCCCCTTTAAATTTTTTTACTGCACCCCCAGATCAGACAGGCTAGATCCAGCCTTGCCTCCAATCATTAGGCGTCTGCTGACATAGGGCAGGGCTGCCCCCTCCTGCACAGCCATTCGCTGGGAAGACTAGTGTGCTGCTGTTTCCCCTCCCCTAGCTCTCTAAGCTCCTTATGCAGCTGAGAACAGAGGGTATGTGGTCACTTAAAAAAAAGGAAAGAAAAAAGGTATTTATAATGTTTTATAACTGTAGACACACATGTTTTGCCTTTAATTTCTATTTTAAATTGAATGGGTTGTTTTACATGGTGAGAATTGACATATACTTTAATATCCAATTGTCGGGGTCTGGATCTGAACCAGTGACATATGCAGTGTCTGGCTGTAGCTTTTCCGCTTGATCCCAACTTGCAACAACTTGTTACTGACCTTTTACTTGTTTATTGACTATGCTTCTGCTTGATCCCTACCTGCTACATCTGCTGCCAGACCCCAGCTTGCTCACTTCTTCATGGGGTGATTCTGAGGACCTCAACCTGGCACTAGCCATGTGGTTTTTCTTACACAATTGTCTAATTGTCTAAAGCCTGCCAAACATGGGTCGAACTCCAAAAGAATTTTCTTACAAAAATTGTAACTAAGAATTTTGCACCATTAGAGGGCTGCAGCAATGGCTGATTTTAATGCGGCCTTTGAATTTGAGGGATCGGGCATGTTGTAAATTTTATTGTTGTAAACAATTTTCTAATTTCCGGAAAGAAAAGAATATTCCTGGCCAGCATAATTATTTTCTTTAGCAACATGAGGTAAAATTGAAGGCTTGGTTGGTCGAATTTAGAAATCAATGATGGCAACATTGGATCACTAGAGATGGGCCGAACGACCCCCTGTTTGCAGGAGAACTTTTGAACATCACAACAGTTCTGAACCGAATAACAAACCCCATTGAAGTCTATGGGACCTGAAATGGAAAAATCAAAAGTGCCCATTTTGAAGGCTTTTATGCAAGTAATTGGCCATACAATATATATGGAGTTCCAGGCACTGCCCTGGGGGACATGTATCAATGAAAAAAAAGTTTATAAAAACATGACTTTTAAATGAGCAGTGATTTACTGATACTTAAAGTGAAACCATCAATATGAGAAATAAGAAAAAAAATGAAAAAATTCCTTAAGGACCGAACCTCTTTTTGAGATGTGTTGTTTACATTGTTGGTTAAAAACATTTTTTTTTGCTAGAAAATTACTTATAACCCCCAAACATTATACATATTTTTTTCTAACACCCTAGAGAATAAAATGGTGGACGTTGCAATACTTTCTGTCACACCGTATTTGCGCAGCGGTCTTACAAGCACACTTTTTTTGGATAAAATACACTTTTTTGAATTAAAAAATAAGACAACAGTAAAGTTAACCCAATTTTTTTATACTGTGAAAGATAATGTTATGCTGAGTAAATTGATATCCAACATGTCACTCTTCAAAATTGCGCCCGCTCATGGAATGGCGACAAACTTTTACCCATAAAAATCTACATAGGCGACGTTTAAAAAATTCTACAGGTTGCATGTTTTTATCGAAGAGGTCTAGGGCTAGAATTATTGTTCTCGCTCTACCAATCGTGGTGATACCTCACATGTGTGGTTTGAACACCGTTTTCATATGCGGGCGCTACTCACGTATGCATTCGCTTCTGCACGTGAGCTCGGCGGGACGGGGTGCGTTTAATTTTTTTTTTCTTATTTAGTTTACCTTTTACTTTTTATTTTTAAACTCTTTTTTTTTTTTTTTAAGTGTCACTTCTATTCCTATTACAAGGAATGTAAGCATCCCTAATAATAGAAAAAAAGCATGACGGGACCTCTTAAATATGAGATCTGGGGTCAAAAAAGACCTCAGATCCCATATTTACACTAAAATGCAATAAAAAAAAATTCTCATTTAAAAAAAATATTTAAAAAAATGGCGTATTAAGAGCTATGGGCGGAAGTGACGTTTTGATGTTATAGAGATGGGTGGGGACCATCTTTCCCTCATTCATCTCCATGCCCAGCAAGGGTGAACATCTGATCGCCTCCGCCACTGCCAACGGCTCCAGTAAGCCGCTTAGGGCACCAAAGAGTGGCAGGAGGAGGGCCCCTCTCCCGCCGACGATAAAAATGATCTCACAGTGAATCCGCCACAGAGACCACTCTTATCAGAAAGCAGACCGCCGGCCAAAGAAGAGGATACCGGAGTTATGGCAGCTAGCTGCTGCCATAACGATGATATTCCTCTTCAAAATAAGGACGTCCAGAAGTGGTTAAATATAGTGCCCGTGTATAGAGCTTGCTGCAGCAATAATGACAATTATAAAGCCAAAATTGCAGCTGCAACAGATGGGACAGAGACATTTGCCGGCTTTAGTCTACAGCTGGTGGTGTGCTACTGGCAGATGTGCTGCAAGGACCTGGGACACCCTGCACTATACCATCATCCCTATCAGTGGAGGCTGCTGAGAGGTCATGAGGTATAACACATGGGTATATACTGCGTTAAACGTGCACTAATGCACTGATATATACTGCGTTAAACGTACAGTAACGCACTGATATATACTGCGTTAACTGTGCAGTAATGAACTGTGTGACCATAGGGGATGCTGTCACTGCAAAATTGGTCATTTAAAAGACACAGGGTGTGCACATTGGCTCTGTGCAGGACTGCAGAGCATAGATGTGGACTGGAGAAAACTACTCTTGCAGCTTTCTCCGAGTTTTGGTATTCCTGCATGGGGCTCTGTAGTTTGGACATTCCATAGTGTCTTGGGTGGGATGGAATCTCCAACTCAGTGTCCAGGTTTTGTGGAAGACCAGCAGGGTGTGTGCTCAGGTGAGCACCTTATAATGAAGGTATGGGAATACATCAGGGCTCCCAGTTTGAGACTGCTCCACCCCAAGAGACGGGATGTCTCTAGGAGTCAGAGGCTGCAGATGGCAGCCAGAGTACATGTGTGTCTGCAAGAGGCAGTAAACAGCCTGAGGACTAAGGCCAGAGCGGAGCTGTGGGAGCTAAAGTAAAGCCGTCCACACTGAAGAATCCTGTGGTCTATGTGACGAGAAAGGAGAGCGAATGGCAAAGTCTGTGCTTGTATTGTGCCACATCCAGTATTCAAGAACAAGAGAAAGGTTTCCCATAAGCGGACTTTTAAGGCAACTAATAGTATCAAATGTACAGATATGTAGGTATAGTAATAGAAAAAAAAAAGTATTAATTTATACATAGTTAAAAATGCATATCAGAATGAAATATTGATTTAGCTAGACAAAATTAGCTAGTATCACCGTGCTGAAAGGTATATGAGATAGCCTACTCATATATCCTTCCATATACCCTTCAGCACGGTGATACTAGCTAACTTTGTCTAGATAAATCAATATTTCATTCTGATATGCATTTTTAACTATGTATAAATTATTAATAAAAAATGTTTCTATTACTATACCTACATATCTGTACATGTGATACTATTAGTTGCCTTAAAAGTCCACTTAGGGGAACCTTTCTCTTTTTCTGTGGTCTATGTGACCATCATAAAGAGCAGAGGTACTGCTAAAGAGAGAGACAGGTGGGCTAGCATGTTCTGTTTATGTGCATATGCTGGAGAAGAACCCCTGCGTGGGAAACCCTATATGTTTTGGACTTTTCATTTGCATCTTTAATAAAAATGGGCTACCGGGCCCTTAAAATGTAGTTCTTGACTTGAATTGCTCGAAAAAAACACATCTATCACTAGAGCTAACGATCCCCCATGTTACAACTGATATATACTGCGTTAAACGTACAGTAACGTACTGATACATCCTGCTTTAAACGTACAGTAACGCACTGATTTACTGCGTTAAACGTACAGTAATGCACTGATATATACTGCGTTAATTGTGCAGTAATGCACGGATATATACTGCCTTAAACGTACAGTAACGCACTTATATATACTGTGTTAAACATGCAGTAACACACAGATATATACTGCGTTAAATATGCAGTAATGCACAGATATTTACTGCATTAAACATCCAGTAACGCATGGATATATACTGCGTTAAACGTGCAGTAGCACACTCAAATATACTGCATTAAACGTACAATAACACACTGATATATATTGTGTTAAACATGTAGTAACACACGGATATATACTGCGTTAAACGTGCAGTAACGTACTGATATATACTGCATCAAAGGTGCAGTAATGCACCAATATGTACTGCCTTAAAAATACAGTAACACACTCAAATATACTGCATTAAATGTGCAGTAACACACTCAAATGTACCGCATTAAACGTGAAGTAATGCATTGATATATACTGTGTTAAAAGTACAGTAATGCATTCAAATATACTGCATTAAATGTGCAGTAATGCACTGATATATACTGTGTTAAACGTACAGTAACGCACTGATATATACTGTATTAAACATGCAGTAACACACGGATATATATATTTCGTTAAACATGCAGTAATGCACTGATATATACTGCAGGAAACCCACCCTGACAAATTAAACTGACACTAAAGTAAAAAGGACCCCCTCCCCGGGACTCTGAACCACAGAGGGACGTTGTATGCTGCATTGTTAACTTCCCTCTCAAGGAAGAAATACTCTGTAATGCTAGAGAAAGAGGCGGAATTTTATTTTATTGCACAGACATTAAATTGTTACAAGATATAAATATAAAATAACATATTAAAAAATAATATCAAATAACATTGCAGAACAGATGCACACTGCGCCCCCTGCTGGAGGCTCTGAACTCTCGCAACATCCAATATAGATGGAAGTTTCTGCTCTGTCTCTCTGCCTCCGCTAGAGGCCGCACTGCGCTCCTCTGGACACCGGAAGACCTGCCTGCTTTCTGCGAGCAACTTGATATACCTCAGAATGATCTCCCTGAATGATATGCCTTTTACTTCCCCACAGAGCCGTGGAAACCGGTCTCCCACAACCTCTCACTGAAGGCCCAAAGACAAAGATCCAGATGCCGCAGATCGGACCCTACGTCTCCCGGAGACCGACTTTCACTTCGAGACCTACCCCTATGCAGTCCGGGGCTGGTTGATATTCCCTGACGGGAGTGACATGATGCCTAACCCTATGTGAATCAATCTGAATCAGCTTGCTTGTAGGTGCTACTAACGTTTGTTCCTAATACTCCCAGCAGAACGAACATGTGTCTCCCAACTTCAGGAGTACATGCATCGAATCCCTATCTAATAAACATAGACTTTAGACAATAGACATACTCATCAGTCCTTGCTCTCTGGTACGTACTTTTAAAGTGGGGATCATTGAGCAATGGCAAGCTATGATCTACACTCTGTTTTACCAAACAGCGTCTTAAGGGCTGACAACCTTCACAAAGGCTACTTACCAGAAATACACCTACAAATGTGGTTAATGACATGAGCCCAATGCATCGTGGCAAGTCTCTTAATAAACCAATAGTCTACTCAACAGACCTAAGTGATTATCAAGTGGTTTCATACTGGGTAGAGAGGCAAGAGACAACACCATACGTCCATTAAACCTACACCACTGGCTTACTTCGTCTGAGACCCAGGGTTTCTTCCTCTCCCTTGATGTGGAGAAGGCGTTCGACAGAGTGGCTTGGGATTACATGCAGGAGGTATTGAAAGGAGTCGGACTCCTACCTCACATGTATGCACATATTAACGCATTATATTCCACTCCCTCAGCGAGGCTGAAAGTGAATGGTCACCTGTCGAACGCTTTTACTATAAGCAATAGGATGCGGCAAGGATGCCCATTATCCCCCCTAATTTTTGTTTTGTTATTAGAACCCTTCTTAAACAGACTGAGAGCCAATTCAGACATTAAGGGACTCACCATAGCGAACAGAGACTTCAAAGTCGTGGCTTTCGCTGATGATATTATCCTCTCTTTACATTCGACTCAACTATCATAGGCGTGCACAGAGGGGGGTACCGGGTGTGTACTAGAACTGCTGGCTCTGCCTCCCAGCTCCCCTGACTCCTTCGTTCTAAGTAACTGCTGCAGGACTGCCCACCCAGCTGCTCTGCCCATTGAATTTACAGCAGCAGGCAGATGGGGGCATGGTGTCTGGGGAACTGCAATAGCCAGCGGATCCAGTAAGAAGAGAGGAGGAGGTCTCCACTGTGTGAGGAGACACGTGAAACTTGGAGGGAGCTGGAGACACAGCAAGCATGGAGTCCACACTGAGAGCAAGTGAGTGCCATCCATCCCCCCCACCCAGCACTGACACCGATCCCATCCATCACCTCACCCAGCACTGCTACCGATCCCATCCATCCCCCCACCCAGCACTGCCACCGATCCCATCCATCCCCCCACCCAGCACTGCCACCGATCCCATCCATACCCCCACCCAGCACTACCACCAATCCCATCCTTCCCCCCACCCAGCACTGCCACCGATCCCATCCATCCCACCACCCAGCACTGCCACCGATCCCATCCATCCCCCACCCAGCACTGAAACCGATTCCATCCATCCGACCACCCAGCACTGCCACCGATCCCATCCATCCCTCCACCCAGCACTGCCACCAATCCCATCCATCCCCCCACCCAGCACTGCCACCGATCCCATCCTTCCCCCCACCCAGCGCTGCCACCGATCCCATACATCCCCCCACCCAGCACTGCCACCGATCCCATACATCCCCCCACCCAGTGCTGCCATCAATCCCACCCATCCCCCACCCAGCACTGCCACCGATCCCATCCATCCCCCACCCAGCACTGCCACCAATCCCATCCATCCCCCCACCCAGCACTGCCACCGATCCCATCCACTCCCCCACCCAGCACTGCCACCGATCCCATCCATCCCCCCACCCAGCACTGCCACCGATCCCATCCCCCCACCACACTGCTGCCATGCCCCCCAGCACTGCCACTCATCCTATCTCCCCTACTCAGCACTGCCACTAATCCCATCCCACACCACTGCTGCCACTGATCCCATGCCCCCCAGTACTGTCACTCATCCTATCTCCCCCACCAAGCACTGTCACTGATCCCACCTCTCCACCATTGCTGCCACTGATCTCATGCCCCTCAACACTGCCACTCATCCTATCTCCCCCCAGCATTGCTACTGATCCCACCTTGCACTGCCACTCACCCCCCCCAGTACTGCCACAAATCCCCCCACCACAACCCCCACCACTGCCACTAATCCCGTCAACCCCCAGCACTGCCATTGATCCCCCCAACCCTGCCACTCATCCCATTCCCCCCAGTACTGCCACTGATCCCATTACCCCCCCACCACAACCACCATCAACACCACTGATCCCATCAACTTTCCAACACTGCCACTGATCCCATCCCCCCCAGCACTGCCACTGATCTCATCAATCCCCTAGCACTGCCACTGATCCCCACCCCCCATCACTACCACTCACCCCACCCTAGTACTGCCACTGATCCCATTACACCCTCTCCAGCACTGCCACTGATCACCCCCCCTCTCCAGCACTGCCACCGATTACCCCCCTCTCCAGCACTGCCACTGATCACCCCCCTCTCCAGCACTGCCACTGATCACCCCCCCTCTCCAGCACTGCCACTGATCCCATGCCCTCCCCCCACCACCACTGCCAACTGATCCCATCTCCCCCCTCTCTTACTCCCAATTTCTCCCTCTGACCAGCTCTGCCATAAGATGTAAAATGTATTAAAATAGTAAAAATTGTTTTAAGACATTTCAAAATGTTTGTTTACATTTATTTAAAAGTGTGTGTTTGTATATATGTCTATATGTCTATATATATATATATATATATATAAATATATATATATATATATATATATATATATATATATATATATATATATATATATCCACGCATGTGTGTGTTTGAGTTTTGGGGTGCACACCCTAATTCAATAGGCTGCGCATGCCTATGTCGACTATCCTAACCCAACTTATTGAAAGACATAAAACATTTCGGTGATCTGTCAAATCTCAAAATCAACTATTTGGGTTATAGGGGTTATATGATATTTATATTCTCAGTAATCGTTTCTACACTGATTCTTGTAATTTATTTTCACATTGATACACACACCTTCTGGTGTATAATATATAAATATAACATATTAATTTGTATCATTATGGTAATTTCCAGGTGCTTTGGTTCTCCATTTCCCTCCCTCCGGCTCTGGGTGAGGGCCACTTTGTCTGTGACCATCTGTAAGTCGCACGGGTCGGCTCTGCCTTCCTTTTGGGGTGCAGGTAGGGACGACGTCTCAGCAGAACCCAGAATCACAAGTGGGGGAACTTTTTTGTCTTCTGTTTTGCTTTTAAAGAAGTCTCCGGATAAACGAGTGCATATGGTATAGAGGGTAAATATTAAGAGATTGTTTCTGACCATTTTGTGTAGAAGTCATATTTAACAATATTAGGATTTTGATCTTTTTTCTGACGTTATTGTAGAATTATAAGAACCCCTTGAGGAAGACCCTGACCCAATGAGGTTGAAACGCATTGGGGTTTTCTCCAACATCGGACAGCATAATTACAATCAATGTTATAGGTAGCATCGGTGTATGTATACCTCTTATAACAATTCTTTCATGATACCAATTCATTGTCTGATTTGCTACCCAGTCCACTCGCATTATGTAAAGCTCATGTTTTTAAACTTTTGTTTTGTTTTGTTTTGTATGATATATGTCCAGAGTATTTTGTCAATAAAATCATTTTTTAACAAAAATCCTTTTTTTGACTTACAATTGCTGCTAAAAAACCCCACGGGGAACTTCTATTTTCTTTTATGCAAACAAAGACATCTAATATCATATATCTACATTCTACTCCAAGAGGACCCCTCCCCCCACAAAAAAGATACTTCACATATATCCTGTGAAAGATACCTACAACTGATACTCACTGATGAAAACTGGGACGCCATCTATGAATACGCACACAAGGGTTCACTGACTGTAGCAATTCAGGAAAACTGCTACAAAATTGCAACTAAATGGTATAGAACCGTAGCTCGACTTCACAAATTCTCCCCTACAATTCGAAATGTTTGCTGGCGGTGCAAAAAAGTAGAAGGCTCCATGGTCTACATCTGGTGGGAGTGTCCTCTATTCCAACAATTCTGGAGGGAAGTACACGCCCTAACGACATGAGTCACCATGTACACTCTGGACTACAACCCTGCACAATAGCTTTTTTTTTTTTTTTTACACAAAAAGGTTTTTATTGGAAGAGAACAAAATTGCATGTACAAAAGATTGAACAAGTCTTTGAAAGGAGCATCCATGACATTGTTATACATTAGCAATACAGGAAATGTTGTTACAATCTGGATCATGGAAAATGGAGTTGTATGGTAAGATAAGCAAAGTGCATCAAAAAGAATGTATTCACTATACAAAGAAAGAAAAGAAACAGCCTGTGTGTTTTCTACGATGAGACATCTTACTTGAGACAAGTATTGTTATGATTGAGTGTCCTCCATGTGGGCCAATATCAACAGGTCCAATCATGGTGTAAAAAAGAGCATTGTACTTGTATAAAAGATGGGATTGACATGTCTCTGGTGAGAGATTAGAGCATATTCTGCTGATTATTTCGATAAGTTATTGTAGAGAGAGTATGGGGGGCATGGGTAGATGGGAGAGGGAAGTTAGGTGCAGTGGGGGTAATAGGGGGATAAAAAAAGGGGGGGGGGATGACATATAAGGGCCAGTGGGGAAAGGAGAGAAAGAAAAAGAGAAAGAAAAGGGAACGGGGGTAAAGGGCCGCTCCTCGTCTCAGACCTCCTAGCTTCGGTCACAGAGCGACCGGGTAAGTTCCCTGCCAGTCGGGGGGGAGTATCACATCAGGAAGTAGGACTTGTAGCATTCTGTAGTCTTGAAGTGTGTCCAGCATGCCCAGACAGTGGTGAATTTCTCTATGCGGTCTTGTGAGGTGTAAATCAATTCTTCCATCTCCTCTATCTTAGCAATCCTCGTCAGCCATTCCCTGATAGTCTGGGGGTTGGTTGATCGCCAGTGTACAGGTATGCATAATCTGGCTGCATTTACCATGTGCATGGCCAGTGATTTATGGTAGGATTGTTTAGGCAGGGTTGTATGATGGAGGAGATATTGAGCCGGATTAAAATCCAGGGTGTAGGTAGTGACTCGTTGTATTATGGAATGTACCTCTTTCCAGAATGTTTGAAGCACTAAGCACTCCCACCATATGTGGATCATGGATCCTTCCTCTATTACACCACCAGCAAGTGTTTGGGATTGAGGGTGAGCATTTGTGTAGGCGAGTCGGTGTTCTGTACCACTTTGTGATTATTTTGTATCCATTTTCTTGTATTGCTACATTTAATGATCCCTTGTGGGCATGTATATGAATGGTTTCCCATTCATCGTCAGTAAAGGTTATTCGTAGGTCCTTGCCCCAGGATAGTCGTAAGGTTTCTGTCTGTGAGGGATGGGGTTTGTCTTGGAGGAGAGAGTAAATGAGACATATTAGGTGCCTTTGTGGTGTGGTATGAGAGTAGAGAGTTTCAAATGGTGTAAGTTGTCTTGATCACATGTCAGTGGAATCTGTGGAGATAAAAAAGTGTCTCAACTGTCTGTAAGACCAAAAAGGAAAACCCTTTGTGTGGGACATGGATATCAGGTTTTCATATGAGCGTAACCGACCTTCGTGGAAGAAGTGGTGTGTTTGGATATCATCATATGGCCATTCTTGTATTAAGAATTTTGAAGAGATTTGACTCTCCTGGGGGGAAATCTGGGTTCCCTCTTAGGGAGGTCAGGGGCCCTGGTTGTGAGGATATATGAAATGAATTTACTGCCGTAGTAAAAGCAAGCAATGAGGGATAGATAAGTGAATGTGTCTTAATGGGTTGGGGCCAATGTTTTGGTGAAAGCCAAGGAATGATGTGTATTGGTTTATATATAAAAGAGTTTTCCAGTGTGAACCAGGTCTTCCCCAGTTTATTGGTTTTCCAATCTACTACTCTAGTTAAATGGCATGCCAGATAGTACTTATGGAGGTCTGGGAAGGCGATCCCACCCTTATTCTTGGCACATGTCAATCGTGTATATTTAATTTGTGGGGAGTTGTTTTTCCAAATGAAGGTTGTACAAGCTTTTTTATATGATAAGAAAAAAGAGGGGGGTAAATAGATTGGAATGGTCTGCATAAGATAAAGAAGGTGGGGAAGGATAATCATTTTTATTAAGGCCAAGTGCCCAAACCATGAGACATTGAGGGTGGCCCAATTTTTTAGATCTGTCTGGATTTTTGATAGGGTACCTAAAAAGTTATAGTCATAGAGGTCTGTTAGTTGTCTGGTGATTCGAATGCCTAGATAAGTGATGGCATCTCCTTTCCATTGAAAAGGAAAAGTGTCTTGGCAGTGGATAACCTCCTGTGGGGAGAGGGAGATATTCAAGGCATGGGATTTGGGGTAGTTGATTTTGAGGCTTGATAACACACCAAAGTGGTTAATGTCCTTCAAGAGGTTGGGTAGAGACACTCGAGGTGATTGCAGTGATAATAGAATATCGTCCGTGAATGCAGTTACCTTAAATTCCCTTTGGTTGACAGAGATTCCTTAAATGTCTGTGTTGGCACGCAGTCTATTTAAAAGGGGTTCTATTGTCAGGACAAAGATCAGGGGGACAATGGGCATCCTTGGCAAGTTCCATTGCTTATTGGGAAGGTGTTTGATGGGAGGCCATTTGCTTTAACCCTTGCTGAGGGATTGTCATATAGGGCGTTAATGTGTGCAAACATGCGTGGTAACAAGCCAATGCCTCTTAAAACTGGTTGACAGAGATTCCTTGAATGTCTGTGTTGGCACGCAGTCTATTTAAAAGGGGTTCTAGAGTCAGGACAAAGATCAGGGGGACAATGGGCATCCTTGGCAAGTTCCATTGCTTATTGGGAAGGTGTTTGACGGGAGGCCATTTGCTTTAACCCTTGCTGAGGGATTGTCATATAGGGCTTTAATGTGTGCAAACATGCGTGGTAACAAGCCAATGCCTCTTAAAACTTCCCGCATGTAATCCCAGGCCACCCTGTCAAACGCCTTCTCAGCATCAAGTGATAAAAGGAATCCCTTATGGGGCGTACACACGGTCTGACTTTTCGGCTACAAAAGTCAGACGGACGCCGACGGACCAAATCCGGCGGACAATCCGATCGTGTGTGGGCTTCCCCGGACTTTCAGCGGACTTTTCCAGTCGCAAATCTGACGGACTTTAGATTTGGAACATGCTGCAAATCTTTACGTCGTAACTCCGCTGGACCCAGAAATCCGCTCGTCTGTATGCTAGTCCGACGGACAAAAACCCACGCTAGGGCAGCTATTGGCTACTGGCTATCAACTTCCTTATTTTAGTCCGGTGTACATCATCACGTACGAATCCGTCTGACTTTTGTGTGATCGTATGTAGACAAGTCCGTTCGTTAGAAAGTCCGCTGCAAGTCCGCCAAAAGTCTGTCAAAAGTTTGTCGGATGGGCTGTTGGACTTATGTAGCCGAAAAGTCAGACCGTGTGTACGCCCCATTAGTGTCCGAGGAGGTGAGCCAGTGGTGAATGTTCAGGGTATGTATGGTATTGTCCCTGGCTTCCCTACCCGGGATAAAGCCCACTTGGTCAGATGAAACAAGGCCAGGGATAAGGGGTAATACTCTGTTTGCTATCTTCTTTGCTTATAATTTAGTATCTACATTAAGTAGTGAAATGGGTCTATAATTAGATGCTTGGGAAGGGTCTTTGTCTGCTTTCGGTATGACTGCTTTGTGGGCTTCTAGCATGTTGCCTAATGGGGTGAGTGGATTCGATAGGGAGTTAAATGCTGTCAGCATTTTAGGTGAGAGTGTCTCTGAGAAGCTTTTATAGTAGATTAGTGGTAGTCCGTCTGGACCTGGACTCTTAACCACTTTCATTTGCTTTATAGCAAGATCCAGCTCCCCAGTGGTCAATGGGTGTTCTAAGGCTTCAGCTTGTTGTGGAGTGATTGGTTTGGGACAATATTGGGCTAAGAAGTCACGTATTTGGGATGGACGATCCAGTGCATTAGGTAGTCCTATATTGTGTTGTGGCAGATTATAAAGTTTAGAGTAGAAGTTTTCAAAGTGGGTGGCTATGTCTTCATTTTTGGAGAGAAGTGTGCCTTGATCAGTGTGGAGGTGGTGGATTATAGATGAGATTTTAGCTGCCTGTATGGTGCAGGCAAGTAATCTCCCACTCTCGTTACCGTGCTCATAGAACACTTTCTGTCTGAGAATGTATCGTCGCCTTGTGCGTTTCCCTAGTTTGTCCATTAAGGCAGATCGTGCGTACAAGAGATCCTGTAATGTGGATTGAGAGGTGGATAGCTTGTGAGTTGTTTCAAGTCTATTGATACTTTTGATAAGTGATGCAATCTGTGCCCGATGTCTCTTTTTAGCGTTCATTGCTAAGGCTATAAGTTTCCCCCGTATAACACACTTGTGTGCTTCCCAAAGTGTGATGGGAGTGATGTCTGGGGAAGAGTTTTCCTGAAAGTATAATTTAAGTCTGGCGTTTATTTGACTTTGTGTTTCAGGGTCTTTTAGGAGGGAAGGGTTCAACCTCTAGGTTTTAGTTATTTTGTTGGATTCTGGAAATGTGAGAGTTATCATGAAGGGGTGATGGTCGGACAAAAACATAGGTTCTATTGTGGCTTGTGAGAGGAATGATAGGTCTGTCTGGGATAAAAATATGTAGTCAATTCTCAAGCGCTTCTGATGTAGGGGGGAAAAGAATGTATAGTTTTTGTCTGTCAGGAACATGGTGCGTCATGTGTCATGAAGGGTCAAGTTTTGCAATTGGAGTTTAATCTGCCGTAGAGTGCGGTAGGGGAGCGAGGAGGTGCCTGTAGAGGAGTCCAGTGTTGGATTTAGTGGGACATTAAAGTCTCGGCCTAGTATCGCTATGCCCTCTTGGAAGGTAGAAAGGAGGTCACAGATTTGTCTGAAAAAGGTTACTTGGTGTTTGTTCGGGCAGTATACATTTGCTATTGTGATTGGTTTAGATGCATATGTGCCTTTAACAAAAATGTATCTACCTTTGTGATCAACCAGTGAATCAGATAGTTGAAAATCAGCATGCTTGGAAATGAGTATGGAGACTCCTTTTGTTTTGGAGGTTAGGTCTGTAGAGTGCAGGGCTTGCTTATATACGTGGTTTGTTAGATTGGGAATAGCCTTTGTACGAAAGTGTGTTTCCTGTAATAATAGGAAGTGGGCTTTGTGTTTAGTTAAAGCTAAAATGACTTGCGATTTCTTTTCTGGGATATTTAGGCCTTTCACATTGAGTGACAGGCATTTTAGTGAACGTTGTTGATTAGTGGTTGCTTCTTTCTGCATGGTATGTATTTGTAGAGTTGCGGAAGGTGTTGCGTGTATTTAGTTAGTTCTGTTTTGAGGCCCTTGCTCGTTTTAAGGGTTGACTTAGTGTTTATGTGAGGAGGAAGAGAGAGGAGCGGCCCATTCCTGCGAGAGGGATTCGGGGCAGAAAAGATGTGAAGGGGGAAGAGAAGGGTGGGTAAGAGTAGAGAGGAAGAAGGATAAGGGGAGAGGGATTAAGCAAGAGTAGTTTTGTGGGGTGTGGGGTAAGTACCTCAGTTATTCAACTGGGTACGTAAGTAAGTTGGTACCGGAGGTGGTTAACAAGTAACGTTAAGAGAAAACATAAGTAAGAATCTACGTAGTGTTGACAATGTTGATAATATTGAAGATATTGGAACTTTTATATCATATCCCTCTATATCTCAATTTCTTGCCTCCCTCTCTATGAGATTAATCTAGCTAGTATGAAGGTCTGGGAGACCAATTAGGGCCTAAGGTACATATATTAATACACTGGAGGATTGGTTAGAGCTAAAAGGTTTTTGCCTTCATTGGTCTATAGTGCTTCAGGTTCCTCATCAACTCTGTGGATGGGAGTAACATTATGGAGAGATTGCTGCATATCTAGAGAATTGGAGAGGTATATGAGATACTTTTTTAAAGGGTATGGATACCCAAAGATCTGGGTGGTTTGTGTGGAAGAAATGTCTACTTTGCTCTTGCATCCCCTGCAAACAAGGGGGGGGGGATACAGGAGCGAAGCAGGGCAACATTCTATGTTGGTCTAAATGTGTATCCACCAAATTGTCTCATAGCTAGGCTCTGACCATTCCAAACCCCTATAGCTTACCTGTGAAGTACATATATCTGCTAAAGCGATTCAGGGGGAGCAAGAAAATCGGTGTTGTAATATTGGCAAGATAGTTCATCATATTTGGGCAAGCAGTTTTTGCTAACAAATAAGCATGTGGGTGGCAACAGTACCTGGGGCAAAGATGGATGGGTTACCAGTCCATGAATCCTGGAAAAGTTCTTTGCTCTCAAAATCCATGTAGGGCGTTGAGAGTCTCTGAGGTTCCGGAGCAGAAGACTTGTGTTTTTGGAGATGGATCATCTAGTGAGATGTCCTGTGAAATGCAGGGTCTTTAGAGGTCTGTTGCTTTGCCACAAACTAAAAAAACAAGGGGGGGGGGGGAATGAAGCAAACTAGGGGGGAAATAAAAGTTATGCCCCGTACACACAATCGGACATTGATCGGACATTCCGACAACAAAATCCTAGGATTTTTTCCGACGGATGTTGGCTCAAAGTTGTTTTACGTACACACAGTCGCACAAAGTTGTCAGAATTTCCGATTGCCAGGAACGCGGTGACGTAGACCACATACGACGAGACTAGAAAAGGCCAGTTCAGAACCAAGCGCGGCACCCTTTGGGCTCCTTTTGCCAATCTCGTGTTAGTAAAAGTTTGGTGAGAGAGGATTCACACTTTTTCAGACTCGTGGTTTTCAGATCATTTACTGTTGTTCAGTTTGTGCTTGTGGTTTTGTATCTGCTCTTCAGTGCGTGCAGTCAGTTCGTATTGTACTATTCAGTGCGATCTTGTCCGCTTGTTACTGCTTTTCAGGTCCCTCTTCACAGGCCTTGCTGTTCTTCAGTGCGTTCTGTTACTTCGTTCTGAGCAGCCGACCATTTTCTAGCTATGTTGCGTATACGTACTCCTCGTAGAGTTCGTGCTGTGCGGGGGCTTGGTGTTGGGGTCCTTACCTTGACACAAGTCCAGTCCATGAACAGGGTGGGGAGGAGTTCATGGACAAAGAATTGGTTGCTTCAGCGTGACCAGTTCTGTCATATGCCTTTGCTTCATGAGATCCGTAAGAATAATCCTGATGATTTCAGGAACATTCTTCAGATGATGGACCCCGTATTTCACCATTTGTTGGCTTTGCTGACCCCTTATATTAGCAGGCAGGATACCTGCATGAGGCAAGCCATCACTCTGGAGCAGAGGCTAGTCGCCACCCTGCGATACTTGGCGATGGGGAGAAGCCTGCAGGACTTGAAGTTCTCGACAGGCATCTCCCCCCAGGCTCTGGGGATCATTATCCCAGAGACCTGTTCTGCCATCATACAGGTCCTGCAGAAGGAGTATATGAAGGTAAGTTTTTTATCCTTTAATATCACATTTTATTGTATTTAATGTTTGCTAATATATTGTATTTCTTTCCTCATTCCCTAATTACCATGATGATTGTATTATGCTGTGAATGTCCCCTTTGTCCTCATGCATGCTGGATTTTTAGGTAATTATTTTTGTTGTTCTTCATACATATTTGCCTTCACTTACCTCCCAGCATGGTCTCCTGGCCCTATATTCACCTCATGTAGTCACTTAACAATGTAGTTTATCAGCTCCATAGTAGTGCTTTACCCCAAACACCCCCTAAAATGTTTTAAAATGTGATTTGTGCTTTAAGTTCAGGCAGAGTGCCAGAGGCTTTTTTGGGGGGGTCCCCAAATCATTTTTAACCCTCCCTCCCCCCAACTGCTAAGTCAACTGATACCAATTCTCTATCTATCCTCAATCATCTATCTGCTGACTTTGCCAAACCCATACACACTATACCCACCTCTTTTGTGGTCAGATTTATGGATGAATTCCCCAAAGCATGTAGTGCAAGGGCCTGCCTGTATACTTTCAAATGGTACTTTATCAGGTTTCTGTATACTATTATTATCTTGATAGGTAATAGCAGAATGTCCAAATGTGCTCAAATGTGTACAGTGTGTATTTATATCTTTGTATTATGACACTTCTTACCTGTCCAGTGGGCTGCCAATAGTGTAACTAAGGAGGGGCTGTTCAAAGTAATACCCATTATTTAGGCATTCATCTTTCAATGAAGTGGAGAGGGTTACCTGTCCAAGAGTTCCCCCCCCCATAATGTTAGAAATGGCCCATTAGAGGGGGGGAGAGGGAATCTGATAGGTGTACCTTATACTTTGGTCTTTAAAAACTCCCTCAAATAAATGTTATCTTGATGTTGGCCAAGAATGTTTGTGTCTAATCTGCTTTCCCTGTTTATGTGCAAAATGACTAAATTTTTTTTTGTTTGACGCCACAGTTTTCTTCCACGCCACAGGAATGGCAGACTGCGGCCTCCCACTTTGCCCAGCGGTGGGACTTTCCTAACTGCGGAGGGGCAATTGATGGGAAACACATCCACATCGTCCCACCACCCAACTCGGGGTCGTACTATTATAATTATAAGGGGTTCAATAGTATTGTGATGTTGGCGGTGGTGTCGGCTACTTATGAGTTCCTGTATGTGGACGTGGGGAAGAATGGCCGGATTCCGATGGTGGAGTCATTGCCCAGACGGAGTTCTACAGGTGTCTCCAGAATGGCAGCTTGGACTTGCCACCTCCAGAACACAATGAGGAAGGACTCCCATTCGCCTTCGTTGCGGATGAAGCGTTTGCGCTGGAGGATCATCTTATGCGGCCATTCCCGATGAGGACCCTCACCCCGGACCAGAGGGCTTTTAATTACCGGCTGGCCAGAGCCAGAAGAGTGGTGGAGAACATGTTTGGAATCATGGCCAGCCGGTTCCGCCTATTTCTTACACCCATACATATGGCGGAGTATAAACTGAATCATATAATCCTGGCGTGCTGTGTTCTACACAACTTTTTACGGCAACATTCTGCCAGCTATGCTGGCTCAGTTGGGCCTGAGGCTGGAATTCAAAATGAAACAACCCTGATGGCGCTTGAAAGTGACCGTCCTGGCTTGCCCCCCCTGAGTGCCCATGATGTCCGGCTAAGATACCTTGAATACTTTGCGGGTAGGGGGGCTATTAATATGCCAGACAATGTCTGAAACCTTTTTCTAATAAAAAAACAAATAACTACTCAAATATTTGGTGACATTTACTGCTTGTGTTTGTTTTAGCTGACCCTGACAGAAATGTGGTGAGTCCTGAAAATGGCATGATTGTGTAACCTTACAAAGCAGTGTTTGGTGTTATTTACTAAAGGCAAAGACACTTTGCACTACAAGTGCACTTGAAACTGCACTTGTAGTGCAAAGTGGATTTGCCCTTAGGAAATAACACCCATTGTCACAGAAAACACCAATTAGAGCACCACAAAAGTGTTGTAGCGTTGAGACAATAATCCACACATTCTTTATTAACAATCTTTTTAATACCAGCACAATCACATGTGCATTTAGAAAGGTTTTTAAAACAAACCAACATGTTTGTTGTATAACAATTTTTGGTGTCACATTAGAAAAAGTAGAAATGTCCATTTAAGATAAAACAGGCATGTTTAAAAACAAGAAAGACACAAATCTAGAACTTACAAAGTTCACATTTGGTAGAACTTGAAGGCAATATCAGAGATGAGTATTTACAAACTGTGTTTGATATTGCGTTCAGATGGGGTGAAGTCACCCCACGAAAAGCCAAATTTTGAAGATGCACACAAATTTACGAATGTCAACATGTGCTACCTGCCATTACGGGGGATCAAGGGACCTGTT
Source organism: Aquarana catesbeiana (assembly GCF_042186555.1). Classification (NCBI taxonomy): domain Eukaryota; kingdom Metazoa; phylum Chordata; class Amphibia; order Anura; family Ranidae; genus Aquarana; species Aquarana catesbeiana. The sequence continues at coordinate 320,722,860 of NC_133328.1, forward strand.
TTGGGGGTGCAACCCCTTCCTCACAGCTACTTTATTATTGAGGAAGGGGTTGCACCCCCAAAACGCGTCCATTGATCTCCCGTGATGGCAGATAGCACATGTTGACACACTGTGTGCATCTTCAAAATTTGGCTAAAAATGTCAAAAATTTTTAGCACACAAAAAATCTAAGGAATTTGGAGGGGTTTTAAACTCTCCCTAAAACATCAATGATGTTCTTCATTTTTTGAAGAACATCATTAATGTTTTTCTTGATGTTTTCCAAGTCCCTATTACACCCCATGAACTCCCCGATCAGGATCTGTACACTTTCCGAGGTGAAAGGATCTGGATCCACAACATCACGATCACCTAAAAAGATAGAAACCAAAAAACACCATATGTTATAAATATGCCGGCATCCATCTCTTACCTGAGCCTGTGGGCGCAGACACTCACCTGTTGTGGTGCCAATTTCCACCACATTTTCCTCCTCCTGCTCTGCTTGTCTTGGGTGGATTTCCCCTTCTTCCAGAGGTGGGGGGTCTGTGGTCTCCTCGGATGAGGGGTGTCCTCAGAGTCTTTTCTCCCCTATGTAAAAAAAAAAATAGGTATACTTAGAACACAGATATTTGATGGCAGAACTATAAATATGAAACATTGCTTGGAAGTGGGGTATAATTGTCTGTTTTGGCAGAGTTCCAAGATGTTGCATTTTTCTTGTCCTTTGTCAAGCTTCAATACTTACTTGTTTTGTACAAGCCTCACAGATGGGGACACCCCTATAGTATACACTGGTGCACCTGTGTGGGACCCCTAATAAAAAGGGTGTTCTTGTGTCCCACACTAGTGCTCCAGCATCCAGATGTGTAAACAGCTGCTGAGTGTCCTCTCCTTACACAGAATCTAGTTTGCATTTCATTCTAGTAACAAACCCATCTACACAACCAAATTAGTTTCAGACAAGTAAGCCCTAAAAAATGTGGGCAAGAGTGCGCATGCGCGAGAGCTCCGTAATGGATGCTTGAGCCGAAGCTCCGCTTCACCCCAGACCCGTGGACCACAAGGCGAGCAATCCACCTCGCCCTAACAGCCAAAAGTCAGCACACAGTCTCGGTGAGCCCCCAGGCACCCTGCCGCATGTCTGGACCGACGGCTAGGAGAGATCTCGGGCCGCAATTCGCCCAATTACATCAGGACGGGGATCCCAAGATGGCCGCCAGCACCACTTCCATGCAGCAAAACGCGGCCTGTGAAATCAAGCTGCAAGAACAGAGGCAGGTGATACTCCCGGCCACCCACACGTATGCCCAGGTGACCCAGGGCACTCTGCAGCCCCCGCAAGCCCCATCACCGGCCTCAATGGAATCCCTCATAGGTCACACAATAGAGGATTTCTTCCTATCTCCAGAGGGGCCTGCTTTGCCTCACATGCAAACCCCTCCAGCTTCAGGCAAGCTGATACAGGACCAGCTATCACTACAACAAGGCTTGTTCTCTAAACTGTTGGATCTTCTAGAGAGGGGTCTGGCTAACACAGCGGACAAAATTACTCGAGACCTTAAGTCGGATTTTTCCAATCTGGGTTCAAGAATGGAGGCCATTGAACATAAACTGGACATTACGGTTGCTAAAACCAATCAAAACGCCTCTCACATACAAGTACTTCAAGACCAATTGGATATGGCCCTCTCCAGGATTGACGACCTCGAGAACAGGTCGAGGAGATATAATTTTAGAATAAGAGGATTACCCGAATCTGTCACAGAGATCACTTCGGCAGTCCAGAGTCTGATCAAAGACCTGTTACCCACCATTCCATCCCACCATCTAGAACTAGACAGAGCCCACAGGGCCCTCGGGCCTCCTAGAAAGGATGGGTCCCCAAGGGACATTATAGTAAAGCCACATCACTATAAGGTAAAAGAGGAGGTCTTGCGACAGTCAAGCTACAAATCGAAGCTATTATGCCTGGGCCACCAAATACAAGTCTTTGCAGATCTCTCCCCAACGACCATACAGAAGAGAAAATCTCTCAAACCCTTACTCACAGCCTTTTCTCAACAAGATATTAAGTATAGATGGGCATTTCCATTTGTGGTAAAATTCTCCCTTCAGGGAAAATCACACTCTTTTTCTAACCTACCAGAGGGAGAAAAGTTACTCCTACACCTTAAATTGATCTCACAGGAAGCTCCCATGGACCTGGCAATGTCTGCAGCGAACTCGTCCAAACGACCAACCCCTACAAGCTCAATCTCCCCTCTTTGGGACACAGGAAGAAACAAGAAAGCCAAGGAAGGCAGACCTCCTTAAGAAGAAAGAAATCTGCAGCTTTTTACTTTACCCTTATCGGGTCTCTTGTCCCGCCGACAAAGCAACTCTCTCTGTTTAAGGGGCTAAATGCCCTGAACTTCTGTTATTACACAAGATGAACACTTCATAGTTTTGTTCTCAGTTGTACTACCAGCAGCGGACTGCAACACTTCTTTAGCGGAGAGAAGATTCTCCTCACACGTTTAGTTTCAGGGGTGTTGATTGCCTTTTCTCTCCCACAGCTTTCCCTGGAATGCGCCACGCTACATGGATAGCAACAGGTTCCCTAGGAACAATCTTTATCCCACGGACTTAGCTACAAGGAGGCCCAGATTCATGACCTCTCCTTTTTTCAAACTTGGACAAGCAGAGGGGGCCCTGAGCGGGCTTTCTGTTCAGTGGGTTCCCTGATGGAGATACCCCCCCAGCTATCTTGCGGATACTTATATATACCGCGATTAGGGATTGGGTGATTGATCAGAGTGGGCTCACTTGGGATGATCATCCAATCTTCTCTGACTTGGGAGGAAGGGTTTTAGCCTGCTATATGTTATAAGTTGAAGGAAAAAGCTTTTGAAAAAGTTTTTGAAGTGGTTGCTAATATCTAGTTTAGACGGTTTTACTTATTCCAAGTGTTTTTTTTTTGCCATACATCTTTAGTTATTTGTTTCCATACTAATTCAAGGGTCCGGGGTGACCCACTTGTGCACCCACCTATCACACAGAGACTAGTCTTGGTTTCTGAGTGATGGGTCATCGGCCCCTTTATAGGGGCAGCAGACGCCCACGGGCAAGAGTCCGGCTGACTTAACTAAAGTCAGTCCCGACTAGTATTCAAAAAAGATTCTCTTTTAGTTTTTTGTCTCTTTTATCTTCCTCCTTACTTCTATAACCCTCTTTCTCTTTCATGTCAGTCTACAGGTTGAGCAACTACTCAGTTCCCATTGCATGACCAGATTCTCCCTCACACACGCTCTAGGCATTAAAAGAAGAAGCCGGCAAAAGGTAGGTGATGGTATTTGCAGTAGCATTCCACCCCTCTGGTTTCATGGCTGACCCCGCACCTTCAGGTTCATTGGTGAGAATAACCTCTCATAATGTCCAGGGACTAAACTCCCCTAACAAAAGAAGAAAGGCTTTTGAATATTATCGAACCCTTAACATAGATATCATTATGTTACAGGAGACTCATTTCCCAATCCGGTACAACCCCACGTTCCTTCACGCGCGTTATCCGACTTTCTACTTAGCTAATGCAGCCAACAAGACTAAGGGGGTCGCGATACTAATATCTAAACACTGTAACTTCTCCCCTCTCTCAGAACACAAAGACCCAGAAGGCCGTTTTATCTTGGTAAAGGGCACGATTGAAGGCAAGCTGTATTCTCTGGTTTCCTATTACACACCAAATAAGGGCCAATCTAAATGTTTCCATAACCTTTTCAGGACCTTGAACCCGCTCCTGGAGGGTTCAGTCATTTGTGGAGGTGACACGAATCTGTCCTTTGATCAGGGATTAGATAAATCAAAACCTCCAACTTCCCAACTAACACGTCCCACCAAAACAAGCCTCAGTTTAGCTAGACTTTTTCACTCTCAGAACCTAGTAGACATTTGGAGGAAACTAAACCCCTCAAAAAGGGATTATACCCACTACTCTTACCCACACCAACTCTATACTAGAATCGACCATATTATGGTCTCCCCCGCGATAATCCTGTCAGCACAAAAAGCTTCCATCATTGACACAGCATGGTCCGACCACTCGCTGGTCCTGCTTTCCCTTCAGAACACGGCCACCAGAACTCCAATTTCCCACTGGCGCCTCAATGAATACCTTCTCAGTAACCCCGTACATGTTGCAGAAATATAAAAGGCCCTAAAAGAGTATTTCACAATTAATGACCAGAATGACATATCCCCTGAAATACTATGGGCGGCTCACAAAGTCACCATGAGGGGCACTCTTATTCAGATGGCATCCCGAATTAAAAAAGAAAGACAGCTGGACATTTCCAAATTAGAAAAAAAAAATTCTGCCCTAAAAGCTGATCACAAACACAACCCCTCTAAAACCCTTCTTGACAAACTAGAAACAGCTAGATTGGAACTCAACCTAGCTCTAACAGTCAAGGCTGAGAAACGTATTTGTTGGAGCGGAGCTAAATTCTATACCCAGAAAGACAAAATAGGCACTTTGCTGGCAGCTAAGCTCAACTCGAAAACCCACAACTTCGCCTTACCCAGAATTAGGAGACCAGGACAGGAGCCATCAACAAATCCCGACAAAATATTATCTGCCTTCCATAACTTTTATTCCGCACTATATGCTCCCGCCACCACAGACAGAAGCGCAAAGATCACAGAATTCATGCAGGATCTACCCATACCAACCCTCACCACAGAACACAAAACCATAATGGAAGAGCCCATTTCAGTAGATGAAATCAAAGATGTCATCAAAAAACTTAAGAAGGGATCAGCCCCTGGCCCGGACGGCCTTTCAACCCCATATTATAAGTCATTCGCTAACTCCTTAGCCCCATACATGGCCACATTTTTCAATACTAAAGTGGCAGGAAACCCAATGGATCCCCAACTCAATACTGCCTACATAGCTGTAATTCCCAAACCAAACAAAAACCCCGAAGAAGTTGAGAATTACAGGCCCATATCCCTAATAAATAATGATTTAAAGGTTTTAACAAAAATCCTAGCCAACCGACTTTCTTCCTTTATTAGCAGATATGTCCACAAGGACCAGGTGGGATTCATTCCTGGGAGACAAGAGCCAGACCAAACCAGGAGAGCCATTGATATTATTTCTATTTTACAATCTAATTGGATCAACGGCCCTAAACAAGAAGGGATGCTTCTGTCCCTGGATCTACACAAAGCATTTGATTCTATCGACTGGACATATATTTTCACCATCATGGAGCGATGGGGTTTCGAACGACGCTTTATGGGGCTGCTCCACTCACTATACTCCAACCCGATAGCTTCAATTCATATACAAGGACAATACTCACAGCCCTTCAGTATTGCGAAAAGAACCAGACAAGGATGCCCCTTATCCCCTCTAATCTTCTCTATAGCCATAGAAACCCTAGTAATAGCAATACGCACAAACACCAATATTCAAGGAGTAACATGCGGCACACAAACCCACAAATGTGGCTTATTTGCCGACGACATGCTTATATTTTTAACATCCCCCATCACATCTCTCCCTAATCTATGCAAAACCCTTCGGGACTTCTCCACCATCTCAGGACTCAAAGTGAACTACGAAAAATCCCACGCCCTAAATATCTCTCTGAAACCAGACATAGCTAAATCTTTACAAAACTCCTTTCCCTTCAAATGGAACAACTCATCTATTGAATATCTAGGGATCACCCTCACAGCTAAAATTGAGGACCTCTACTCCTCTAACTTTGTCCCCACATATAGAAAACTGGAAACTGACTTAAAAAATTGGATGAAAGGGGAACTGTCCTGGCTAGGCAGGATACATGCTATCAAGATGACACTATTGCCTAGACTTCTATATCTTTTTAGAGCTCTACCGATTTGTATTAAAAAGGACCACCTGAAAACATTTCAACAAAAAGTCAATAAATTAATTTGGGGGGCTTCAGGCCATAGACTTCCACAAACCACAATGTACAGTCTGAGGGCAGAAGGGGGATTGGGGCTACCTAGATTGCTTTGGTATTACCAAGCAGCTAGACTCTCACAGCTCTCTACAGTACATTCAAAAACAGAGAAAACCGATTGGAGCCACATAGAAAGACAGGCAGCCCCCTCCTATACCCTTGACTATCTTTTAGGGATCCCAGCGAAAAACAGACCCCCGATCCTTTCGCCCATCCTGTCCCAATCTTTTTTGCTGTGGGACAGACTGAAAACGAATTGCTCACTAATCTCAGAATGCAAACCCCTTTCACATATCTTTCATAACCCCGACTTCATACCAGGTCTAAAAATCAGAGACTTTAAATGGTGGCTGGATAAGGGTTTGTACCGGATCAGCCATTTCTTTACCTTGGGAGGACCTATTTCCATGAAATTCTGTACCGAACAGTTGGAAATTCCGGTCACGGAACATTTCAGATTTCAACAAATTCAGCACTTTCTCCATAATATCTGGAAATCTAAAACATCCCCTCTCAAGTTCACCCCATATGAAATCTGGTGTGGTCAGGCCGTGGAACAGAGGGGGGGAATCTCTGTAATCTACCAGTCACTGACCAATACGACCCAAAAAACCCCATATATGAAATGTTGGGAAGAAGATCATCAAATAACTTGGAGTTTGGAATCCTGATGAACATCATTCTGTAGAGCTTTCAAGGGGATTCAGAACATCTCTTTGATAGAATCCAATCTGAAAGTAATGACCAGATGGTACCTCACACCAGCGAGGTTGGCAGCCACGTACCAGACAGCTAACCCCCAATGTTTTAGAGGTTGTCAACTTACGGGCACTATGGCCCACATATGGTGGGAATGTCCAAGAATCAGATCTTTCTGGAATAGGATGTTTGCCATGATCCAAAAAGTCACATCTCACCAAATCCCTAAAACCCCGGCTACTGTTCTCCTAAACGCCAACTTGCCCAAGTTACCTAAATTCACACGTAAACTGATCCATTTCATTTTACTGGAGGCGAAACTAACAATCGCCAAAGCATGGAAGCAACCCAAAGTATCCCTACTGTCCACAAAACGTAAAATTTAATGGATTATGTCACAAGAAAAACTCACAGGAATACTCCTAGACAAAACCAAGGACTTCAAAGCCACCTGGGAACCCTGGGCCAAATATATGGGCATTTCTATCATACCTGGCATAATAGTTTAAAGGATTTTTCCCAGTAAGCCCGATCTGTGGACTGACACCTTTTCCTTCTCTCATCTTTTCCCTCCACTCTCTCCTTTCTGCACTTTTCTATTCCTCTCCCTCTTCTCTCCATATACTGTTCACATATCCTCTTCATCAATGAGTAACTAGAGAATTATGTCACTGAAAATATACTGCAGTGAATTCCGGGCTCCGAGGACTTGGATCCGGGGCTATGTGATTTCTTGCCTGATAAACGAGCCCTACAGGGCTCATTTCAAAGGGAGCCACATGGAGTGTGGTGGGGTATCTCCCTGGGCACAGCAAGATCCCCTGAGGGGGTGCCCAGGGGACCTCCCGACCTCCTCTGTTGGTCCTCTCATATATGTTAACAGAAACAGGCAAGAATCCAAGTAAGCCGTACTTTATAATGTAACGATAACACGCTTCTTGTACTCATACTACTGCATCTTGAATTTATTCATCGTTTTTTTGTCAGTGCAAACAGTGTATGTTCATTTATTTTTCTGATACATTGACTCTTTTCATTTTTGTCTCATGTTGGAAATAAAAATCTTTTGAAAGAAAAAAAATGTGGGCAAATGCATATGGTCAAAACAATGGTGTTTTATAGGCCGAACGAACAATGTTTTATACGAACGAATAATGTGCCCATGAACATGAAAGTTGCCTTTTGAAACTGGATAACAGTTAAGAAAACCACATGGAGCAGCATGAACTTAATAAATATAAAGAATAGCAACACAGGACAACTACTTACTTTTTTGCAGCACTCTCCAGATCTTTCGGTACTGCTCATGCTGTCTTAATTTCAGGTCTGACCACCGCTTCCTGAGCTGATCTTTCGATCGTCATACCCCGAAATTCTGGTGCAGACTCTTGACCACTTTCGCCATGATCTTGGCCTTTCTGACATTGGGGTTGGGGTAAGGTCCATACTTCCCATCATAGTCGGCCTTCTTCAGGATGTCGACCATCTCCAACATCTCTCCAAAGGACATGTTCAATACCTTAAATCTTCTCCTTCTGGATCCAGACGTTTCAGGCTCCGGGCTTTCCTCCTCCTCCTCGTTGCTGTAATTAGCACGCACCTGCTTTGTCTCCGCCATGTGCTCTTACCCCCCTGCGCCAAACGAGAAGGGGCAGGGAATAGACTAGAAAGAACGTCAGGGGCGGGCGGAGTTACACGCATGCGCAGTGTTTATAAAGTGTAACACGCGTGCGTAGTACATACGATCTGTGAGTGGAGGAAGGAGTATCGGAGGCGCCAATCGTGATCACGAAGGTAAGAGCAAAACTTGGGCCTATACTGCTTCTAGATTGAGGCCTATATTGTTACAAGATTAGGAGAGTTTTGCCTGACATTAGGGTTTGTTTTGTGTTGTGTCTTGCAGATAAAATGGATGGCTTCAATGACCACAACTTCCTCCCACTGTTCATAGACAAGTACAAGGAGCTGCCCTGTCTGTGGCAGGTGAAACATCCACATTACAATAATAAACAAAAGAGGCAGGCAGCGCTGGAGAAACTGCTGGAGTTGGTGAAGCCGGTGGTCCCCACGGCAAACATCCCCTATTTAAAAGCCAAAATTGGTGGCCTGAGGAGCATTTATCTAAGGGAGCGCAAGAAGGTCACGGACTCCCAGAGATCAGGAGCTGCAGCAGATGAAAATTATGTCCCCAGGCTGTAATACTATGAGAGACTGCGATTTCTGTCAGACCAGACTGCAGTCAGGGAATCCCTCTCAACCCTTCCTTCCACTCTTCCTTCCACCCCAGCTGAGGCTTCCGATGTCCAACCTGGGACTTCCAGCCAGGAAGAAGTGGAGGAGCCCAGATGGAGTCAGGTATAGCATTCTTCTACAGATTTCTGGTTAATAAATAAATGATGTTTACTAGATGTTATTATTGATCACTAATTGCTGATTTAATACAGTTTTTTGCATATCAATAGACAGTAGTGGGCAAAAATAATTGGGACAAGAATGAAAAATGCTGGGCTCAGAAGGATAGTCTGTTATATTTGTTAACATTCAATTTGCAACAGTCTTGATATGAAAATTGTGTGTGATTGATGAATAAAAAACTAAAACTATGTCCCTTTTTCATACACAGGAAGACCTCAGCCAGGACGAGGCTCTGGAATGTGGCACACAGAAGGAGGCTGTGGAATGTGGCAGCCAGGAGGAGGAGGGGCTAAGTGGCAGCCAGGAGAAGCCTGGGCCCAGTAGGAGCCTGACAGAATCGCAGGTTCCTCCCCTCCGCCTTCCAAACAAAAGACCCAGGAAGGGGAGTCACATGCAGGATTCAGCTCTCAGGCTCATTCAGGAGGCTTCTGCATCCCTTAGAGCCTTACCCACTCCTGAAGAGGCCTTTGGCTGCATGGCTGCCACCAAACTGAAGGGCATGCAGAAGGGTCAACGCCTCATGTGTGAGAAACTTCTTTATAAAGTCCTAACTAAGGGGGTGAGTGGCGAAATCACACCCAATACCGACGAGATTGAGTTGGACCATCCTCCTCCTCCTCCTCCTGCAACAACTACACCACCACAGCCACAGCGTGGAAGGAAGCGTGGAAGGAAGACCAGAGAGTGATGGCCCTGGGTTCAGTCTGGTCTGACAAAAGATGCAGTCTCTTGTAGTACCACAGCCTGGGGACACAGATGTCATCTTCTGCTTTCATGATCTCTTGGACTTCTGGACCAGACTGCACTCCCTTAGATATGGACTCCTCAGGCCACCAATTTTGCAATAAAATAATTGATGTGTGCCCTGGGGGCCAAAGGCTTCGCCAATTTCTGCTGTTTCCCCAGCGTTGCCTCCCTCTTTGTTTGGTTCTGAGCCCTTAATAAAGGAATTTTTGGTTCAATTATACTCGTCTATGTGTGTTTTCCTTCAAAAAGGACAGTTTGTTTGTGAGGAGGCAAGTACATTTCAAAACTACAATGTGAAATTAACAAGGGACACCAACACCAAGCAACCTCCTTGAGATTAAATAATACAAGATATCAATGGTGTTGTGGTAACTTGACACACAAAACACACACAAAAGTATTATGGAGTAAAACCCAAAAAAACTAAAAAAATACATCAGCCTTGAAAAAAATACAAACCCCCCCCCCCCCCCCAAAAAAAAATCAGACTTGAAAAAAATACAAAACAAAACTAAAAAAAAATCAGCCTTGAAAAAAATACAAAAGAAAAATAAAACAACAAAAAAGAAATTTGGTCAGATGTGACAAATCAAAATATATTGAGGTAATCATGACAAATAATAAAGAAAGAAGTTTGTGAGAAGGCTGTGTGAATATGAGCAGCAAAACTACTTCATTCTTCTAGCATTATAAAGAAGAAGAGAGTGCGCTGTATTAAACAATTTAAAACATTGCAGCGTGGCGAAAGTGCTGTATCCATTCCGAGCGCTAATTTTACCAGACCGAGCTGTTCCATCTCGGAATTTCTTATGAGCATGCATGGCACTTTGTGTGTTGGAATTGGCCACACACGGTCGGAATTGACGCGATCGGATTTTGTTGTCGGAAAATTTTATAGCCTGCTCTTAAACTTTGTGTGTCGGAAAATCCAATGGAAAATGTCCGATGGAGCCCACACACGGTCAGAATTTCCGACAACATGCTCCGATCGCACATTTTCCATCGGAAACCGACCGTGTGTACGGGGCATTAGTGTTAACTGTGAAAAGGCATTGTGAGAAGCTCCAGGACTGTGTTACACCAAGGGGTGATTCCGAAGTAGGGTGTCTGCTGACCCCGGGCTGCATGCAGGCACATCTCAGCGGGAAGATCATTCTCCAGGTGATGTGGGATCAAGTCTGGGGCATCTGGAGCATTGTCATTGAGCTTTGGGAGAGGAGTTATGTGAGACTGGCTTCTATGGTTCCGTGGGGAAGTAAAAGGAATACCACTCAGGGAGGTCCACCGGGGGTATGTCCAGTTGTTCGCAAAAAGTGGGCAAGTCCTCAGGGGTTCGGAGAAGTGCTGTGCGTGCTGTGCGGCCTCTGGTAGATGCTGAGAGACAAAATGGAAACTTCCATCTATACTGGATGTTGTGTGTGCGCAGCACTTCCAGCAGGGGGCGCAGTTTGCATCTGTTCTGTAATGTAATTTGGGACAAGTCTTGAAACAGTTTCACCTCTGTGCCATTAAACAGTATGCGGCCTCTGTCTCTTGCCTTCCTGAGAATTTCCTCTTTGAGGGGAAAGTTGACAATGCAACAAACAATGTCCCTGGGTGGTTCAGATTCTCTGGGAGGGGGCCTTAATGCACGGTGCAGGCGTTCCATCTCTATGGGGGAGTCGGCCGGGCGATCAAGCAAATCATTAAAGATGGATCACACTGCGTGTGGTAGCGCGGCCTGATTGATTCCCTCTGGGACCCCCCTCACCCTCACATTATGTCTGCAGCCCCTGTTGTCTAAGTCCTCCACTTGCCTATGGAGCTCAAACATATGTGACAGGTCCAGATCGTATGTCTTTTGTACTTGCCTAATCGCTGTAGCTTGTGTGCTGGCGTTTTCCTCTACATCAGAGATTCGATGGTTCATCAAGTGAATGTCCTCCTTCAGGTCCGAGATCGCCGTCATCATGGTATGTTTGATGTCCAGGGTGACCTTCTGAAGGTCTCTTTGGAGGTCAAGGAGGCTTGGGTGAGGAGTGCTGGAGCCGTCACCGTCCATGAGCGGGTCCATGTTACTCCTAATTGAGTCCGGGGATGAGGCCTGCGGGGTCTGTGAGGCCTGTGAGGCCTGCGATGCCTCGTGTTGTATGGCTTGTTGGGTCTGGAAAATCTCCGGGAAGATACTACTGAGCTGTGTAACAGGCTCCTTTTGTGTGCGGGGTGTCAAGGCACTCCTATTGGACTTTCCCATCATGGATATGTGCCTCTAAGATCCAAGATTAGGTGTTTTTAGTCCTCTATGTGCAGGAGCTGTCTGTTAAAGCAGCCATCTCCATTCCCGTCCAGGCCACGCCCCCTGCGCAATATCTTTTACACCACACGACTCTACCTAAGAAGGACTAACACAAATCACTTGCTATGCACATGGTCAATGCGGCTAGACTCTGTATTACTGTTCACTGGTGATCCATGGATATACCATCAATCAGGGAATGGCTGATCAAGATCTCTAAGTTAGAGGAGATGGAGGAATTGATCCATATCTCCCAAGAACGTATACAAAAATTCACAAACATCTGGGCTTGCTGGACTCATTTCAAGACTACCTATAGCTCCTACTTTCCTTTACCTGACACAACTACCCATACTACCTGACAGAAGACTCTGACCATTTATCTCAGATGGGGACACCGGATCAGTGAGTGGTCCTTACCCCCACCCCTTCCCTTTCCTTCCCCTATTGTATTTTCTCTTGCCCCCTACCCCCCCCCCCCTTTTTTTTCCCTTTTTCTCTCTTCTTCTCTTTTCTCTTCCCTATCTATAATTCCGAACAATTTTTACATCCCTCCACAATTAATCTGTAACTCTTTTACGAAAAGACGAGTCAAGATTAGTAACATTACCACAACCATTGCTAGTTCTGATGATACTGGTCTCAATGGTACTACTACCATTATTATAGTTGTTTCGACTCAAAAACAATTCTGTTATTCATAGGCCTCGTACACGATCAGACTTCAAACAAACTTTTCTGTGGATCTCTGTCCAAAGGGCGTTAGCCGTGAACTTGGTATGCATACACATGGCAGGACTTTTTTAGCCAACTTTCACCAAATCACGTGGGTTTTCAGCTCATTACCACCACCCTTTGGACAACTTCTGTATTGTTGTCTGATCTTTTGCATTGGTTCTGTTTGTACTTTGGACTAAAGTCCGATGGATTTGTGTATACACGATCGGACTAGCCAATGTTGGACTTTTGTTGCAGGAAAGTTTGTTCGAACAGCCAACACTTGTCAGATGAAAACCAAAAAAGTTTGTCCAATGGAGCGTACACACGGTCGGATGTTGCCTTAAAACAGGTAATTTGCATGTTTGTTGTCAAAAAGTCTGATCGTGTGTATGGGCCTTTAGTTTTCATTTTGTTGACTGTTCATGCAATGTTTAAGATCTCATAAGCCTCGTACAGACGATCGGACTAGCCGATGTAGGACTTTTGTTGCAGGAAAGTTTGTCTGTTCGCACAGCCAACATTTGTCCGATGAAAACCGAAAAAGTTTGTCCGATGTAGCATACACACGGTCGGATGTTGCCTTAAAACAGGTAATTTGCATGTTTGTTGTCAAAAAGATCATGTGTATGGGCCTTTACTAACTATAACGACGAACAGTGTTTCTCTGTTCTCCGTGCCATGACTCATGCTTTATTAACAACCTATATCATTTGATTATACAAAGATGTCATGGATTCCATTTCAATTGATATGCTGATTTTATTGTAAGCATAGCTTCAATATTTTCAATAAAACTTTTTGTGGGGAAAAAAAAATGAATGGTCACACTACACTACACTCTCAAAACTGACACTAAAGTAAAAATGCATGATCACACTACACACAAGCACAAGAAAAGCACACTATAGCACACTAATGCATTATATGTACAGTAATGCACTGATATATACTGCAGGAAATTAAACTGACACTAAAGTAAAAATGAATGGTCACACTACACTCACAAAACTGACATTAAAGTAAAAATGAATGGTCACACTACACTCACAAAACTGACACTAAAGTAAAAATGAATGGTCACACTACACTCACAAAACTGACATTAAAGTAAAAATGAATGGTCACACTACACTCACAAAACTGACACTAAAGTAAAAATGAATGGTCACACTACTCTCACACTGAATAGAAGCACAATAGCACACACTAACTTGCTAGCAGCACTGAACAGAGCCCTGTTCTCGCTCTCTCCACACCAATATCACACTACAATTGGCCCCTCTGGGGAGAATATTTTTATAGTGTGGGGTGGGACTAAGAACAATGAGCCATGATTGGATAGAGTCATAATTTCTTTCTCCAATCATGGCTCTGACAGTGCTCTGTGCCCTGATTGGACAAAGCTTTCATTGTTTCAGCCAATTAGGGCTTCCAATGCACTTGTGCAGTGCATTCTGGTCATTTGACGGGCTGATCAAACGGTCGAACAACCCGATAATTCGGGTGTTCGTTGAACGGGCAAACAGCCAATGTTTGGCCCCAACCTATGATTGGGCCAAACTGTTCGCCCCAACTCTACAGATCACAAAATGCACAAAATTTCTGATTTTCAAAAGAAAATGTGTTCAGCATTTGACCCCTGTATAGCCTGCTTACATTTTTATCTGTATTTTTAAGAGTAATTTTCTGTAACTTTTGTGGCTCCTACATCCACCATTCAATTTAGGTCTATTACCATTAGATTAGAAAAATCAAGTGTCACTGCCAAATCTTAAAAAGATTTCTTTCATGTTGTATTAAATCAGACTGAAGTGTTGCTGCTTTTCTTTATAGCAATAATTTAACAGGGAAAAAAATCAATTACATATGGAAAATATGTGATGCTTGAATATGTTGTCACTGACGTTGCCCATGTGAATTTTACTATTCTATAACACCACATATAGCTTAAAGACATTTCCAAAGCATCAAGCACATAACTGAAAAGATTTGTAAATTTCCCATGTCATCATCAAGGTCGTATTAAAAGGAGTACTCTCTCCAGTCGTATTGTATTTTAGACATTTTGTTTTGCATCCATACTTGTCCCCCACAGCAGTGCCCAGGTACTCATGCCTTTCTGAAAATCCTTTGCATAATAGCTTTGAAATTTTCCAAAATGTACTCTTTCCCGCCACCCCCCTATAAACTTCAATGGGGTTCAGTTTTTCATTTTCAGACTTCAAATGAGTTAAACTTATACGTACTGTATATACACAGAAAGGAGACACTGAATAGTACAGTAGGTCTGATAGACAGTATCAGACTTTTACTGTAGCACTCCACAATAAAGATTTCACCAGTATTTCTGGCTTGTGTAGTACTGAATATTTATCAGATTATACAATTATGTCAAAACTATTGTATATCAAAAAAGCATATTTTCAGCTTACAGGTTTTTTTTTAGGAAGTCGAGGCTTGAGTCAACTGAGGGTAATATGAGCTCAGAATAATATCATATCCATAAGAGGTTGGGCATATTCCTTGTATATCATCAGTTATTTAAAAATAATCTAAATAAACATACAAACAAAGACTAATATAAGCCTAAAAATATTTCAGCAAGAAAATGAAACTGCTTGAACTAAAGTTTCCCTAAGTGTAATTAGGTGATCAGATAAGCAGTGAGGCAGGCAGTTGACCAGTAGCAAAGGATGAACCTATAGGAATAAAGCATTTGGGCAAATGCAGCAAGCAAATTACATAACTCTCTAAGTATATCACTACACTCTCCAGTGTTAATTTTTCCACTTAGGTGATTAATGAAATCTAAATGTGAGAAATAAATATAAACCTAAACACCTGCAGATTGCAAGCTCTGTAAAATAAATTACACAAGAACAACAGGTTTGATCAACGAGTGCCAAATACTGTGTTACAAAAAAACCCAAAATGATCATCATTCATCAGGTGCTTACGTTTATAGAAATTCACATTTGTCACTTCTTCAAACGATGCAATAATCTGACTATGTCAGCTATGTTTCAAATATAAGAAGAAAACATTTTACAGCAAAATAATTGCACTGTTTTTTTTCAAAGGCCCTACATATAAAAATGTTTTTTTCCAAGGGTATTCTGGATGTTCTGATGACATTCTGGGTCCTTCCTCCTTTTCTTTAGTGATTTCTGCTTCACTAAGTGATGCTCACATAATGATGTGAAAGTGCCATTCAGTACAGTAGTATTTTGAGCCCAGTGTGCATGATGACATTGCCCAAGGGGACAGATCCATGATAGGCTGGGCACAGAATAAGTGGGTTGTTGAATGCAGGCTATCATTCCATCATACAAAATGCCTTTTGTACTTTTGAGATCCTGTCATTTACTTTATGGTATTTTACTGTAATTATTGTTCAGTATTAAAGTCTGTTTTTGGAGTATATATTGTACTTTTCTATTTACTAATAACAAATGCTTTTCTTATGTAAACACTGAAAGAAAAGAAATCCATAAAAGCAAAGAAAAATCAGAAGTGGACAATTTTATTTTGAAGCTGATGTGGTGGCACAAAGTATGGGAATTTGCCAGACGAAGGTGTAACAAACAGCTTCATTTGTATCACTAGAAAAATATACAATGGCAGCAAAAAAAATGGAAAAAGTCTTTTTTTTTTGGCCCTAAAGTTGATATTGAAACTGTCAGGTCACCTGAGGCCAGGTGATAGATGCACACCATTGGGGTTAGGAGTGCACTGCTAAGGTAGTGGACCCTATGGCTGACTGCTGCGGATGGAACTCTGAGTGCTTCAGAAAAGCTGGTCCACTGGAGCACCAACACGGATCCCACTTGGAGCCAGAGCATAAGATTCCCTAGGGTGCACAGTCTAAGAGCCAGCAGGTGTTCACCAGAGCCTTTAGTAGTGAGGATGGACTGTGCTGCAACTGGCTCCAGGTCTCGGCCCCCAGGGTCTCTCGGTAGGATACAGGAAGATAGAGAGGAAGCAGCAGCCCAGGACAAGAGATAGTCAGAAGATAAGTCAAAGGTCAGGGCAATTAGCAGACAAGGATAAACAGAGAACCTGCCAAAGGTCAGGGTAACAAGCAGGCAGGGATAGTCAAAGAACAAGCCAAGAATGGTAACAGAAACAGATGTAGAGCATATGACAAGCAGGAGACAGAAAACCAAACACACAATATTGCTCAGGTAAGGCAGGCTTGGACAGCACAGTGTTAAATAGTGTATCCAGTAGAGGCTAGGGTGGAGCCACTCTGTGGGAAGATTACTTAACCATGCAGGTGTGAGAGCACAGGCCCAAGGCTGACACACAGACCAAGTAAGCAGACAGACAGGGCATGAAGGAATTACTGGCTATTCATGACAGTACCCCCCTCTTACAAGGCCTCTCCCTCCCCTGCTTGGGACCAGGCTTGGAGAGAAACTTCAAATGGAACTTCCTCAGAAGACGAGGTGCGAATATTTCAGATGCAGGAATCCAAGACCTTTCCTCAGGACTAAAACATTTGCAATCCACAAGATATTGAAGAACACCTTTACAGAAGCAAGAATCCAAAATTTGACTAACCTTGTACTCCTGATCATCCTCAGAGACTGGAGCCAAGGTAGGGAGAGAACTTATTGAGAACTAAAGGTTTCAGAAGGGATACATGAAAGGAATTTGAGATCCTGAGGCTTTTAGAAATCTGGAGTTTAAAACAAACAGGATTCAGCTTTGAAATTATATTTGTAGGGACCAATGATTTCAGAGAAGGAACCCAGAGTCTGATGTTTCTTGTTGAAAGACAGACTTTGTCTCCTGGCTGTAGAGGAGATGGCTTAGGCCTGCGATGGTCAGCAAAACCCTTGAATTTGTTGGCAAATGTCTGGAGGGAATCATAAACTTCAACCCACATGGAATTGAATGATTCCTGAATGGTAGCCAAAGCTGGGATGTTGGAAGAACAGGTCATAGGAAGAGGGAGCTGAAGATGTCTTCATAAACAGTGACAAAGGGTGTCTTCTGAGAACTGACGTTGACATGATTATTGTGAGAGAACTCTGCCCAAGGGAGTAGTGATGCCCAATCATCGGGATGAGCCGAGACCAAGGTACAGAGAAAGATCTCTATTTCCTGATTAACCCTCTCAATCTGACCATTGGATTGAGGATGGTAAGAAGAGGTAAAATCCAAGATAATGTTAAGGGATTTGCAAAAGGCTCTCCAAAAACGAGAAGTAAACTGAACCTGTCCAAAACAACATGGGAAGGGAATCCATGAAGGCGGAAAATCTCTCGAACAAAAATGGGAACCAAGGCAGGAGCAGAAGGGAGACCAGGAAAAGGAACAAAATGGACCATCTTGGAGAATTGATCAATTACCACCCAAATGACCGTATTCTTCTCAGAAGGTGGAAGATCAGTGATGAAGTCCATGGCAATGTGAGACCAAGGCTCCTTAGGAATGGGCAAAGGCATGAGAAGACCAGCAGGAGCTTGTTTGGAGGACTTAGACTGGGCACAGACATGACAAGCTTTAACGTAGTCTTTAACATCAGAATGAAGAATAAGCCACCAGCAGTGGTGGCTGATGAGGAAGAAAGATCGGAGGGCCCAACATGACCTACTACCTTGAAATCATGACCCCAACAAAGGATCTTAGTTCTTAACTTGGTTGGAATGAAAGTCTTGCCAGGAGGAATTTTCGAGTCCAGGGTAGCATGGGCAAGAACAAATGAAGTAGGAATGATTACTTTCACCTTCTGAGAAGAATACGGTCATTTGGGTGGTAATTGATCAATTCTCCAAGATGGTCCATTTTGTTACTTTTCCTGGTCTCCCTTCTGCTCCTGCCTTGGTTCCCATTTTTGCCGATTCTTTGCAGAATACATCCCAGAACTCACTATATGCAGCAGGAAGCGCAGGAGATACTGATGTGGTGGCCACAGGAATTCTCTCCTTTGGGGTAACCTTGAGTTGGCATGACAAGAAACAAGAGGGACCCTAAGCCAGAATCTGCCCAATAGTCCAAACAATGTGTGGAGAATGGAGCTGTAACCAAGGAAGGCCCAATACAATGGGGGTTGAGGCTTTAGGTAGCACAAGAAAGGATATCCACTCCTGATGGAGTACCCCTATAGACATCTTGACAGGTAGGGTCTGGAAGCAGATGGGCCCCCCAGGAAGAAGAACAAGAACAGTACCATCAATCGCCGAGACCACCAGCGGAGTGGTGTGAGGTGAAAGAGGAATTCTTATGGATGATGATTTTGAAGGTGATATGCCACCTTCCAGATGTATTAGACTGGCATTTCTCAGACGGAGAGAGCAGGAGTCCCAAAAATGACCTTTGCCCCCACAGTAGAAACACAAGCCCAGAGTTCTGCACCTAACACGCTCTTCAAGAGGTAACCTAGTCCAGTCCAGCTGCATAAGTTCCACAGCTGGTGAGGGATGCCCCACTCATCGAGGAGAGAGGAGCTTGGGCTGGCTAAGAACCATGGAGTACTGACGCCTTTTCTCTAGGGTCCTCTCCTTGAAGCGAATATCGATCTGATTGCAGAGGAAGATGACATCATCCAGACCTGTGGGAATAGTTCTTCCTGTCAACTCATCCTTCACTCTGTCAGAGAGGCCTTGTAAAAAGTTTGCAACTAAGGCCTCATTATTCCATCTCAGCAGTTAAAATGCCAAAGTTAAGGGAATACTGTCACACCGAAGAAGACGGAGACATAAAAGGGCACTGGCCAAGGAAGAAACACGGCCTGGTTCCTCAAAAATATTCCAGAAGAGTTTCAGGAAGTTAGACAAGCTGGAGACCACTGTATCATTCCTCTCCCACAGAGGGGCAGCCCAGGCTAAAGCTTCATTGGTCAGGAGCGAGACAATATAGGCTACTGTTGCTCGATCAGAGAAAAAGTTTTGATGCTGGAGCTCAAAATGGATGGTGCACTGACTAAGGAACCTCCTGCAGGTCTAGGAGTTACCAGAGAAATGAGAAGGAGCTGGTAGATGCAACAAATTTGTGGTAGAGACCATAAGCAGAGTAGGTACAACTGCCAGCTGCAATTGAGGCTGTTGAACCTGGGATACAAAGGAGGCCTGATGGTGTTCAAAGCGGAGGCCAAACCTTGTAGAAATTGCATCACTTGGGTCTGATTAGACTCCTGTGTCTCAAGTCTGTGGACTACCCCTGCAGCTGGTCAACAGCTGGTTGCGACACATCAGCCGGGTTCATGGCCCGAGCAAACTGTCAGGACACCTGAGGTCAGGTGACAGATGCACACAGTTGGGGTCAGGACTCAGGAGTGCACCGCTAAGGTAGTGGACCCTATAGCTGACTGCTGTGGATGGAACCCTTTACTAATATTAGTTCTAGAGACGTTTGTGTAGGCAAATTAAGAAATGTGTTGGAAGTCATAAATGTGCATTTTACTGTTTTTTGCTTGTTTTAGGAAGAACTCACACATGATCGCAAAGCAGCTAGAGCAATTCAACGCTCTGGTCACTCTGCATTGCTGGCTGGCTAGGGGGCAGTGTCTTGCACGATTCATCGTTTTGTTTTGTACAAGCTTTATTTGAAGTGCACAAAACGTACACATCATTCATTTACTGCAATGTCCGGCACTGTGATGCGCTGCACTGCCTGACATTGCAGTGCGATTATGGCCTGTGCACTGCGTTGAAATGCAGCATGTCTGCATTTTATTGCAGCAAACTGCAGCGCAGTTCCAGGTTGTAATGCAGTGTGAATGGGATGCATAAAAAACAATTGTTTCCAGTGTGTCCCAGCGGTTACAGACATTTTACCTTGTGGTAAAAGTTTTTCACGGCACATAATGTGCATTGGCCGCTTCACAATTTAATGAGGCTGAAAAAGAAGTAATAAGCACAAGACTTATGCCCGTACACACGGTCGGATTTTCCGACTGAAAATGTTCGACGGGAGCATGTTGTCGGAAATTCCGACCGTGTGTAGGCTCCATCGGACATTTTCCATCGGAATTTCCGTCACACAAAATTTGAGCTCAAATTTTCCGACATCAAAATCCATTGTCGTAAAAATTCCGATCGTGTGTACACAATTCCGACGCACAAAGTTCCACAAATGCTCGGAATCAAGCAGAAGAGCCGCACTTGCTATTGAACTTCCTTTTTCTCGGCTCGTCATACGTGTTGAACGTCACCGCGTTCTTGACGTTCAGAATTTCCGACAAGATTTCTGTGACCGTGTGTATGCAAGACAAGTTTGAGCCAACATCCGTTGGAAAAAATCTATGGATTTTGTTGTCAGAATGTTCGATCGTGTGTACAGAGCATTACTGTACCTTTTAAGTACTGTATATACCTGCATGTGTTGCAGCTCAGTTCAACTACACTGTAGTATATTCCTAATTAAAAAAAAGCATTTGAACGATATATTAGCTTTTCTACCACCGGTCCTATGGGCTCTGCATTCAGTGCCAGTTTTACACTCACCATAAAATTACCATGTTGCACTAACAATTATGTTGCTGGCAACACAGCATCAGCTCATTGTCCATTTTGTGTTGCTCCCTTGCTCTTCAAACAGATTAATTGTAATTCAGTTGCTGCTTCTTTACTAGCAATAGAAATCCTGCAACATTTCTGCCAGTGAGGTAGCAGCACTTATTAGAGAAAGTGACAGTTGCATTTTGTTAATTTTAAATCTGGCTAAGTGTCTCGAGCAGCATAATCGCCATTGTGACAGGGCTGAAAATAACAAGTTTACATTGTGAGCCCAGCCTTTACAACTGCTTTATCCCAAGGTAAAGAGTTAAAAATGCTTTGCAATATTCCTAATAAATAGAATCATACTGTGAATTTCTTAGCTTCTATTAAAATATATCTAAAACCCAAACATTTTTTTTTATAGATTGCTCAATAGTAATATTTAGAACCCCTGTCAAGTTTTTTTCCCACTCTGTGTCCTTGTGGGGAAATTCCCTTCCTTTTCTGCCACAGAGACACAACATGATGTAAGGAGGAAATCTCAGCTTATGCAGTTTTCATTAGAACAGATACCCTCTTTGGAAGATTTTTCCCTTAGTTCTGTGATACAATGCAACATGTCTGGATTTTATCGCAGCACACTGCAGCACAGCACTTGACTGCATTGCAGTGTGAATGGGATGCACAGGAAACAATTGCTTCCTGTGTGTCCCTGTGGTGACACAAATCACTGATGGCAATTTCGTGACACAAATCACCAAGACAAATAGAGACACTGTTGCGGCCATTTAATATAGAGTGAATATGCGATTGCGCGGTGCATATAAATAGCGCCCAGTTAAGCTAATTAAAAGTTCAAGTGGGCGAACGCACGATTCCCGGAGCACACTATTAGCGATGAACATGCTTTTGTAAATTCAGAATCGGCGCTAATCGGCGTTTCCACGGATCTGCAAGTGCCAAGTGTGAACCCCATTGAAGTCTATGGGAACTGAACAGAAAAAATCAAAAGTGCCCATTTTGGAGGCTTATATACAAACAATTGGCCATAAAAGAGGTATGGGGTCTGGGTATTGCCCTGGGGAACATGTATCAATTAAAAAATAATGCTTAAAGTGAAACAATAAAAATGAAACATTCCTTTAAATATCCTGCCTGGGGGTCCCCTTAATCTGCCTGTAAATTAGCGCATCTGGCTGATGTGTGGAACAGTTCCCCAGCAAAATTAGATTTCTAAAGGAAAATACGTCACTTAAAATTGCTTGTGGCTGTACTGTATTGCCGGCTCCCGGCAATATAGATGACAAATCAAGGAAAAAAAGGCATGGGTTCCCACCTAGTCTATACCAGGCCCTTCGGGAACCCCACGCCAAGATTTAAAAAAATTGACTTATGATTTTCCCCAAAATCCATGCCAGACCCTCCCCCCCTGAACCATATCAGGCCACATGCCCTGAACATGGGAAGGGTGCATTGTTGATGGGAACAAGGGTGGGTGGGGGGCTTATTGGAATCTGGAAGTCCCCTTTAACAAGGTGGCCCCCAGATCCCAGCCCCCCATGTGAATGAGTATGGGGTACATCATACCCCTACCCAGTCGCCCAAAAAAGTAGTGTAATGTGACAAAAGACAATAGCCAGTTTTTGACAATTCCTTTATTAAAAATGTCTTCTCCTTCTTACTCTGGTCTTCTCCTTCCCCGTTTCTTCCTCCAGCTTCTCCTTCCCCGCTTCTTCCTTCAGTCTTCTCCATATTTCTCTGATCTTTCTCCGGTCTTCTTCCTCCCCTGCTTAGTCCTCCGGTCTTCTTCTTCTTCTGTTGCCACTCCCGCTGAAGATTTCAAAAACAGACCTCCTCCAATGATGTGATGGGGTGGATGATGTCATGCAAAGACCCCGCCCCATGTGAATTTCCTGCCTGGCCATGATTAGGCCATGATGTCACAAGGGGGCATGGTCTCCAGATGACACCTTCTGTTGGCCACGCCCCAAAGTTATATGACATGTGCGCCATGAAAACGGAAAGATCGGCAGGCCGCAGCGTCAGAGGAGGGTCATTTTTGGTTCTTCAGCGGGTCGGTGGCATGAGCGTGGATGAAGGGAGAAGATATAGGGTGGCTGGCATCTGTAGGGCCCCCTTATTATAGGGGGCTTCCAGGGTCCGATAAGCCCCCTGCCCGCAGACCCCAACCACCAATGGCTAGGGTTGTCGGGATGAGGCTCTTGTCCCCATTAACATGGGATAAGGTGCTTTGGATGGACCCCAAAGCACCCTCCCCATGTTGAGGGCATGTGGCCTGGTATGGTTCAGGAGGAAGGGGCACTCGCCCCCCCCTTTTTCCTGACCTCCAGGCTGCATGCTCGGATAAGGGTCTGGTATGGATTTTGGAGGGGACCACACATCAATTTGTTTTTTTTAATTTTGGTGTGGGGTTCCCCTTAAAGTCCATTCCAGACCCGAAGGGCCTAATATGCACTCGGGGGGGACCCTATGTCATTTTATTCCTTGATTTTTGAATAGCCGGATTTTTGCAATTCCATACCATAATATTATTGAATAATTACAGACCACTGCATGCATTTGAAGGGTTAAAATTATGGAATAAAGCGCATTGGCTAAAAATGGTGCTGAGTACAATGCAAGTTTTCAGGAAGTGATACCATCAGTGGGATTTGAACCCATGGCTTGAACTTTTGAAGGTAGCAGGGCATACCACTACGTTATGGAGCTGAGCACAATCATATCTAGAAAATACAATTACTGGATTTTGATTATTTTCATTCTATACAATAATGTTTTGCATTTGAGGCATTAATATTATGGTATCAACCATGCTCATGTGGCATTGGCTATTGGGTATTTGCCTATTTTCAGCATATGCTGCTGATTAAGATGTAAGCTTTGCATTTTTATTTTCACAGTATATAGCTGGTTGCTAAGCAAGGGGTCGTAAAGCCAGCCGCCGCGTCCTTAACAACCAATAAATCCTCAGCTGTCAGCGGGGTTCCCCGCCAACAGGTGAATGTAAAAAAACTTTGCGTTCTAGGGTTACAATCTCCTGCCTGTAAATCACCAATACATGCTGTCCCAACAGAAACTGTAGGCTTCTGTGATGATGTACATTGCAAAGATATATTTTACTGCTGTCACCATTTAAAGTGGACCTTCCATGAAAATAGAGGGAGCACTCTATTGAAAACTCACAAAGACAAATTATTTTAAAAATAAGGCTTTTACAAAAAAAGAAAAAAAAGACTTACCTCAGCCCCAGCTTTCAACACATACTGAATGTGTGGATGATGTTACAGTATCTCATCACTGCCCCCTGGGATAGCTGGGTGATCATAATTCTGTAGGAACACCCCACCACAATAGGCTGATTTGCATTCTCCTGAGTGATCAAAATCCAGCTTTCCTAGAAGGCAATTGTGAGGCATGCAGACATCACCTATGCCTGCAGGAAGAATTGGAAGCCAGAATCAAGGTAAGTATTTTTTTAAGAAATAGCTTTACTTACAAATTGCAATTTCAGGTGATTTGATTTGATTTCAATAGAGTGGACCTTTCATCTTTTGGAGAGTCTACTTAAAAAGCAGGCTGTCAAAAAGCAATTGCAAGGGACATGGCCTGCAATGGCATGTGAGCAGTTGCACTTCACTAGGCTCTCGCTCAGTATCCTGCCTCAATCCTTCCCTCAGCCATGTAGCACCTCCATTCCACCCCAGCTTGACAGCCCTTCCTCACTGGACTTGGTGAAGCTGAGTACATTAGTTGTCCCCCTGCATGATGACCCGAAAAGTCTGGGAGGAAGCTGTGGCCTCGACAGCCTCGGAGCTCCAAGATGGTGCCCAGCAACCACTGCAGCAACAGCCCTGGCACAGCATTGAGAAAAATAAAGACACTGTGAGTAAAATGTTAAAACTTCCTAAACAGATGAGGATGGAACCAACCGGGGACATGCTTTACTTTGCCTAGATGCTGTGTAGTGCTACTGGTCTCTCTATTCCTGCAGAGCATGAGCCTTCAATTCTTCCTAAACCTGCATGCCTAGACAGGGCAGTAATCATAGACAAGGATGAGCCATAGGATGTGATGAGGGACTCTGTAAGGGACTAGTTTGTGCCTAAACTTGAATTCCTCAGTTGACCATGTTTTTGCACTGTTGCACGTTTTTTTTCCCATTGCTTGATTCATTTTTTAATTTGATGGTTCCCCTTATACAGTCTTCCTAAGCTACCTACCTGAAATACCAATTGCAGGCCTACTTTTATGTTTTCCCGGGTTCCCTGGCTCATTGCTGCACCTGAGAAACTCTGTTTCTTAGATTTTGCTACACTTTCTGCTAATTGCACCATTTTTCCTGTATGTGATGTTATACTCACTCTGCCATAGCTTACCTCATTCCTTGCAAATTGCAGCCGGCTATCACAGGCCTCCAGGAGACTCATGTGACTCCAGAGACTACTACCTGCCTGCAGTATTCCTGGCTCTACAAGGCATATCACTTAACCCACACAGCATACTCACGGGGAGTGAGTGCTTAGGTGCATAAAGCACTAGCTTTCCAAGAACTGGACTCTAAAGTAGATTAATGTGGATGTTATGTCTTTATTTACTGCAAGTTGCATGCACTTTCATACTAGCCTTTGTGTACATACCTCCCCCATTTTCTAGAGAAGTGTTGCAGACATTACTGGCTGACAAACCTGATGCCCCCTTGCTAATTATGGGGGACTTTAACTGTTACCTAGATCCCTGACTAGATAGGCACCCCCCTGCCGTTCTGCTCCCTGGAAAAAGAACCACTGTTCTTAGCAGATTTCTGTCTGAAGTGGGCTGGGTAGATGTGTGGCATTTTAAATACCCCTTGGATAAATGTTTTCTCTTTTTAAAATAGAGCGTTGTGTTAGGGACCCACAGGCTGCTGCCTTAGTATCAGGAATAGACTACCTGCCCCATGGGGTTTTTGACCATTCTCCTTTAGTGACTTGGATTACGGCCCGACCTCCATCTATGCTATCTAGGGCTCCCTGGAAACTAAATGCTTTTTGGCTGCAACTATTTCCCGCCATACATGGGTAGAAAACCAAATTAATGCTTTTTTCTCTGTTCATGGCCACACTGAAGATCTCCTACTCAGATGGAAAACCTTTAATGCATACCCAAGAGGGATATTTATTGCAGAAATAAACACTTTTAAGAAATCTTCATCAGATTTGATCCTTCAGGTGGAGGACCAGATGTGACAGTTGGGGAAGGGGAGAAAACTGGCCGCCTGTTAGCTAAAATTGCTAGGTCCCACCAAGCCTCTCTAGCAATTGGTGCCATATGTTCATCTAAAGGACGCATAGGTAATAATCCTGATATTAGGATTAGCAAATTTATATGCTTTACTAGATCAGTCACAGAGTCGGTACTCTGTGGCAAATTTGAATGACTACCTTAAAACCTTGACGCTCCCTACATTGCCCCGGTGCCACCATGCCAAACTTGACTCCCCATTGACTTTAGAAGAGTCGCAGAAGGCGGCTGCTTTCTTCCCCACTTGTAAGGCTCCTGGTGATGATGGTACCATGGAGGTTTATACCCAATATGGGAAACTTCCCCTACCACAATTGCTAAATATTTTTAATACTTCTTATGATGACCGCTGTCTCTCCCATCCATGTCCTGGGCTACTATTGTTTTTCTCCTGAAACCAGGTAAGGATTCATTGGATCTGGGCTCTTAATGGCCAATATCTTTGTTACATATTACAATTCTGGACAAAGTGTTGGCTCTCTGCTTGAATGAGGATATTTTACCCATCATTCATTTGGACCAAGTGGGCTTCATGCTACACAAATCTACAGCTCTTAACCTCAGAAGGTTGTATCCTTAAGTAGAATTATAGGCAAAACTTCTTTTTTCATTTTGGATAGAATAAGTAAGGGTCAGATTTTTTTTCACCATCAGTGTGTCAGAAACCATAAATCAGACCGAGACAGAAGTGCAGTTAAAATCACATTTGTTTAATAATAATAACAGTAAAAGGTAAACAGAGCAACATAGTCAAATCATTGCCAGAGTTCGGTAACCGGATCGGATAGTCAGACAAGCCAGGACTTCAGAGAGCCAGAGATCAGCGTACTTCAGGACAGGCCAGGAAATCAGGAAACCAGGGAATCAGCGTAGTGGAACAGCAAGCAGGATCAGGAACCAGAAGGGATGTCAGCTAAACAAGTCTTCAACAGGTACACAGGAGAGAGTCTCTGGATGTGTTGACCAAGGTGAAGGCAGAGAGGAACTGAACTGAACAGCTTAAGTAACCAGCAGGACTGGCTAACAGGATATCATCACCAGGTGAGTCACTGTGGAAAATATTGGAGCTGGCAATTAACAGACAGCTGAGCAGCCTGCTCTGAGAAGGAAGGGCTGAGCCCAGCCTTGACAGTACCCCCTCCTCAAAAACCCCTCCCCCTCAGAGGACCACCAGGTTTGAGGGGAAAACATCTTTGCAAAGCACAGAAGAGGACAGGGGCATGTACGTCCGAGGATGAGACCCAAGAGAGTTCCTCCGAACCGTACCCTTTCAAATGCACCAGGTACTGTATGCACCCACGGAACATACGGGAGTCAACAATGAACTGTACTTCATACTCCTCATGGTTCTCAACCTGAACTGGGTGAGGATGTGGCACCGAGGTGGTAAAGCGGTTGCAGACCAAAGGTTTTAATAAGGAGACATGGAATACATTTAAGATACGCATATTAGAAGGAAGGTCTAAAGCGTAAGCCACTGGGTTAATCCTACGGAGGATTTGGAAAGGCCCAATAAACCGAGGTGCCAACTTCAGAGAGGGAATACGAAGTCGGAGGTTGCGAGATGACAGCCAGTACCTGTCCCCAACCTGGTAGGAAGGCACAGGCAGACGTCTGCGGTCAGCATGGAGTCTGTACCTATTATTGGCATATCACAAAGCCTCCTGGACTTGCGCCCAAGTGGAACAAAGACCACAGAGATGCTCCTCTAACGCAGGGATGCGCTGCGGAACAAATGAGTCAGGCAACGTGGAAGGTTGGAAACTGTCATTTGCCATAAATGGGGACAATCGGGAAGCAGGATTCAAGGCACTATTGTAAGCAAACTACGCTCAAGGTAAGAGGTCTGACTAGTTGTTATGATGGTCAGAAATATAGCAACTTAGAAACTGCGCCAAGGACTGGTTGGCTCACTCTGTGGCCCCATTAGACTATGGGTGATATGCAGAGGAGAAAGAAAGCTGAATTCCCAATTGTGCACAAAAGGCTCGCCGGGACACAAACTGACTACCACTGCCCAAGACGATCACCTTGGGTAGCCCATGTAATCGAAAGATCTCCCGAGCAAAAATGGAAGCCAGTTCCTTAGATGTGGGAAACTTCTTAAGTGGAATACAATGAGACATCTTCGAGAACCGATCAACCACCAAAAGGATAACTGTGTTGCCCTGAGAGTTGGGTAACTCCACAATGAAATCCATGGACAGGTGAGTCCAAGGTCTCTCTCCATTGGGTATGGGTTGTAGGAGGCCTACTGGAAGGTGTCGTGGTGTCTTACTCTGAGCACACACAGAACAAGCAGCTATGAAGGCGGCTACATCAGCACGTAAACTAAGCCACCAGAAATGGCCCAAAAGAGTTGATTCTTCCCAGGGTGGCCTTGGGAGAATTGTAAGTCTGGAGCATGGCAGTACAGAGACTCTCAAGGACAAAGCAGCGGTCACAAGGTTTCTCAGGAGGAGCATGGACCTGAGCGTCAAGAATTTTGCCACCCAAAGGAGAAGTGAGACTGGTGCGAACTGTAGCCAGAATACGATCAGGAGGAATCACAGGAACAGTAACCGATTCCATCTTGGAAGTGGAGGAAAATTGTTGCGACAAAGCGTCAGCCCTTACATTCTTAGTATCGGGTAAGAATGAGACAATGTAATTGAAACTTGACAAGAAAAGAGCCCATTGTGCCCTTCTGGGAGAGAGGCATTTAGCCTCAGACAAGAATGTGAGATTCTTATGGTCAGTAAGAATGAGAACCGCCACAGTGGTACCTTTGAGAAGATGCCTCCATTCTTTGAGGGCTAAAATGATTGCTAACAACTCTGGTCCCCAATCTCATAATTGCATTCCACAGGTGACAAATTCTTGGAAAAGTAGCCACAAGGATTCATAGCTCTCTCAGAGGTAGGACGTTGAAACAGAAGGGCGCCAACTCGAGTCTAAGAAGCATTAACCTCAAGGATAAAAGGGTAATGTAGGATCAGGATGTGCCAACACAGGAGCAGAAACTAAGGCAGCCTTGAGACTTACAAAGGCCTTAATGGACTCCGGAGACCAAGTCTGTGGGTTACCGTCCTTTCTGGTCATATCAGTCAGGGGCTTGACCAGAGACGACAAGTTACGAACAAACTTTCGATAATAATTGGCAAAGCCAAGAAAATGTTGCAGAGGATGTATACCCATGTGTCAGGCTACTGTAGGACTGCAGAAAGGCATTGGAAATGATATAACCCAGGAATTTAACCTGTTCATGATAGAACTCACACTTCTCCAATTTACAATAGGGATTGTTCTCTCTCAGCTTCTGAAGCACTCGACAGACATCTGTGTGGTGGCTCTCTAGGGACTTGGAAAAAAATGAGGATATCGTCAAGATAAACCACCACACATAGCTGCAACAAATCCCAGAGGACATCGTTGATAAATTCCTGGTTTGAGGGGAAAACTTCTTTGCAAAGCACAGAAGAGGACAGGGGCATGTACGTCCGAGGATGAGACCCAAGAGAGTTCCTCCAAACCGTACCCTTTCAAATGCACCAGGTACTGTATGCACCCACGGAACATACAGGAGTCAACAATGAACTGTACTTCATACTCCTCATGGTTCTCAACCTTAACTGGGTGAGGATGTGGCACCAAGGTGGTAAAGCGGTTGCAGACCAAAGGTTTTAATAAGGAGACATGGAATACATTTAAGATACGCATATTAGAAGGAAGGTCTAAAGCGTAAGCCACTGGGTTAATCCTGGAAATTTGGAAAGGCCCAATAAACCGAGGTGCCAACTTCATCTTCTGGTGAGTGGGGATCTGATGGGGGGAGCACTACCAGTCACTGTTTGCTGCTGAGCACTGAAGTCACTTTGAAGAACCGGACACTACTCCTTTGCCATTTACAATTGGTTGCATATTTTTTCTACACTGTGGGACTTCGTTTGTTTTTTGGATATATATTATTTTTTTTATCTATTTTTATATACACATGGAATTTATTTATGGGTTCCAATTTAGGGCTGGATAATCTAGCTTGTGTGATTCTTTTCTAATAATTGATCAATAGGGAGGGCAGGGGATTATAACGGTGCAAAAGAAAAAGGTATGAAGATAAGATAGTAGATGTAAAATTACAAAAAATACTTTATTTCACAATATTCAATACATACAAGTAATGATAAAATCATTGGCTGCAATTAACATATATATTGTACATGACCACAATGCAGTAGGGTGGGCCAGATAGATGCGGCCTTCAAAGCAAGAGCTCAGTTTCCCACATGTTTCGCCAAGACATTGGCTTCCTCAGGGAATGGTAAGAGCTTGTTGCAATATATAAGAATCTATGCATAAAGATACAAAAACATCATATAAACAAACAGATAAATAAACATTGGGATGTAGGCTGTTATGAACAATGATATATGTTGGAGTACATGGCTGGACTGATTCACAAAGGGAGGTAACCATGCAACGCCCCAGGATCCCGAACATACCTGAAAACCAGACAACCGGGGGGAGGCCCGGCGGGGAATCCCCAGCCGAGGAAAGACCAGACTGCACCGTATCTATGTCTACAAGGGGCACATAAAAGACCTGGCAATCAAATGTATTACAAATTAGGAGAATAATTATGGCTATGCAGACTTGAAGTGTATGTAAAACACGCAATTTTTTAGGACATGAGTGGGGTCATAGACCGCATGTAGATTAAATAGGGCATAAAAGCCTCAAAAAGACTCACATTTTAAAAACAGATTGATTGATAAGACGGAAACGCCTGGAGATGAGTTGAGAGACAAGCTTAGAAGACTAGTGAAGGTAATGGATAATAATCTGAAAAAATGCATAAAAAGAGGGAAGGTTGAAAATGAGCCATTTGACCTTAAAAAAGAGGTAGTGGCAACACTTATACTTATACAAGGGTAAGAGGTAATGATAGAAAAAAGGCTTACTCAATGGGCTATTTATGAGGCATGTGGCTATGGAAGATCGTTGCTCATATTGCATATGAGAAATGATAGTTGGAAATTAGTCAGTGGCAGGGGGTTGATGCGTCCTGAGAGAGGGTGAATGAAGGCAGAGTTAGGAATAAGGAGGGGAATTGTTTAAAAATGCTGAGGGGTGAAAAGCAATTGAAAATTACCTTGCCAATGTGTGCAGAGCTTGTGCAGGCGTTTCTCATGTCCAGCTGATTGAATAGACAAGCCGGCTTATATATACCCCACACCTGATCGGAGATCGATCAGGTGTGCGGACGCTAAGATGAGGCGTCTCGGCAGCATCTCGGAGCCTACAAGGTCCAAAATGCACCGCGGGTGCACGCTCAGATCACCTGGCCTCAGTGTAACAATGGGAAGGTGGGAGTCGCCGTCAGAGTAAGGTCCGATAGCGCAGCCAAAACCCCATCTGCAGATGAATGTGGGAGGCTGGGTGGCGTGAGCGGTGCGCTGACGCCTGGGGCAGACAGAAATTGTACTGCCCTGGGCGTCCATGCAAACAACAACAGTGCAAGCCCCGCCCACCACCGTGGGGGACCGAAGCCCGCCCCCCCGGGGGGGAAAGGGAAACAGGTACTAGCGGGAACCCGGGGATGGGACCCCCCAGTTGAGAAACTTAACGTGGGGAGAGGCACCAGGTGAGGGGAGGTCTCCTCAGGCATCCCAATGGCCCTGAGGGTCTGTAGGGGTGGAGGTGATGTCCCTACGCCTCAGCCCACGTGGTCCAGCCACATAAGCCATAGAATGCATAGAGAATAACATGGTCCCAGTGTGAACATAAAAGGACAAATGAAGCAAAAATCTGAAAAAACTAATAAAGAATATAATAAACTGATATAAACCACTGAGCACAGAGAGCAGCAAAATATGTATATGTCGATTATACAACATCACATAATTAATGTGTTATACATCAATAATAAATGTCAATATGAATAAATACACAAGTCATTGTTTTTTCTATGGTAAAAAAAAGAATGTGTGGGAAGGGCACAATATCATACCATGGCAGGAAAATGGGGGAAGAGAACACTGAAAAGGAGGAAAGAAAAAGAAAGAGAAAAGGGAAGGGGGGGAAAGAAAGAAGGGGAAAAAATTGGGGGGGGGGGAGAGGGGGATGAGAGAAGTACTAAAAATGACGTGGATGGGAAGGGAACAAATAACAGCTATATTCATAGATAAAGATTATAGGACAGAGAGTGATAAGTTAAAGGATATCCAGACTCACAGAAAGGGTTTAAAGCTAATGTGTTCATTGAGCCCAGGAAATTTTGTAGCCTGTAAGGTATGGATCCATTTTGTCTCCAACTGTAGTAGTCTGTTGTCAATGCTCCCGCCTCTAGCATGTGACGGAACATGCTCGAGTGCGGAGAATTGAATAAAGTGGGGATCAAAGTTGTGTTGGGTGGCAATATGCCGGTTAATGGCTGTGGTGGTAGTATTTTTAAATAAAGGTTTGATGTGGTCTCGAATGAGAACCTGGAAGGGTCGCTTGGTTTTTCCGATGTAGTACGAGCCACATCGGCATTGAGCCAAGTATACAACTCCCACGGTGGCGCAGGTGACTCAATGTCTAATTCTGTGAGTCAGTCCGTTGGGAAGAACGAGTTCCCTAGAATTGGTAACAAAGGTACAAACGTCACATTTTCCACACTGATAGGTTCCAGTGCTGTTGGAAACATGTTGTTTATCAACCGAATGGTGGCTTTTGATTAGTCGATCTCGAAGTGAGGGGGATCTACGATAGGTGATGTCGGGATGGGATTTGACATATTTGGAGATTGTGGAGTCCGCAGTTAATAAGGGCCAAAACAGGTTTAAAATATGTCTAATTTGAGTGTGTTGTTTGGAATATTCAGTAATTAGTCATACAGGCTGCCTAGTGTCCGGGGGTTTGTCAGAGAAGACTAGATCCTTTCTGTCAAGTTTTTTGGCCTTGTTAAAGGCTTTTTTTTAGAAGAGAGTGACTGTATCCTCTGTCTATAAGTCTGCTATATAGTTTCTGTGATGCTTAAAGGAAATCTCCTTCGAGTGTGCAGTTTCTTTTGAGTCTAAGATACTGGCTGAAGGGAATGCTTTTGAGGAGGGGCTTGGGATGGGCACTGCTAGCATGCAAGATGGTGTTGCCCAAAGAGGGTTTGCAGTATAAGGCAGTTTGTATCTGACCATTGGGATGCAGACTAATCTGAAGGTCCAAGAAGTGGATCTGAGACTGGCTGCATTCCATGGTGAATTTGAGATTGTAAGAGTTCTGGGTTAGATGATCAATGAACAGCATCAATTCATCTCTGGTGCCTGACCAAAGGAGTAGTATATCATCTATATACCTGTACCAAGATCTTACCTTGGACAGAAGGGGAATGGACTTGGCCCTGTCAAAAAGTTTTCTCTCCTACCCCCCAGGTACAGGTTGGCGTAGGAAGGGGCACATTTGGTCCCCATGGCCACGCCCTGTACCTGGAGGTAGTGGGAGGAGCCAAACATGAAATAGTTGCGTGTCAATATGAACTTAAGAAGTTCAAGAACAAAATCTCCATAAGCATAATACTTAGGGCCTCTCTCTCAGAGTTGTTTTTCAATAACCAGGATGCCTCTATCGTGTGGGATAATTTTGTACAGACTCTCAACATCTAGGGCAACCAGCCAAGTGTTTTTGGGTAGAAATTTGCCATCAAGGATGCGGAGAAGATGGATAGTTTCTTTTATGTAAGAAGGCAAAGAGGTGACATGAGGAGCTAAGTACTTGTCAACTAATGCGCTGGCATGTTCGGTAAGACATTGCCGTCCAGAAACAATGGGGCGGCCTGGTGGATGGGTCATAGACTTGTGAAGTTTGGGTAAGGAATAAAAAGTGGGGGTTTTTGGTTCCCTAACATTCAAAAAATTCCATGTATTAGAATCAATCATGCCTTTTTGATATGCTGAGAAAATCAGCTGATTATATTCGGAAGTGAAGTGGGCAATAAGTGACTTGGATATTGGTCTGTACCAATCATGGTTATTTAGGATATCGTGACACATCTGTTCATAGAAGGGCACATCTATCACTACCACGTTACCGCCCTTGTCGGCAGGTTTGATGACTAGTTCTGGATGGTTTTGAAGAGATTTTAGTGCTTTAGTCAAAGCAGGGGATAAGTTAGATGGAGAGGAGGAAGTAGAATTCATCCCTTCAATAGCTGTAGTGACTTGTTGCACAAAGCCCCAAAGATTGGGGTTTGTGGATAGGTTGGGAAAATTGCGGGATTTTGGCTTGAAGGAGGTGGGGGGGGGGGAGACACCAAGGGCGACAATGCCCGACTCAGGAGGATCCGAGAATTCATCACCGTCAGTGTCACCCTCCTCCCATAGTGACATTAGCTCCTCAAGGGCTTGTATCTCGGCCAGGGTAGGAACCTCTTGAGAAGAAGTGGTGGGTTCAGAAGGGGTTGCACAAGGGGAAGATTTATCGTAAATTACCTTAAAGAGCAATTTACGTGCGAAAAGATGAATGTCTTTAATGAGAGAAAATTTGTCAAAATCGTTGGATGGACAGAATGTGAGAGAGTTGTAACACCCGGATTTGGTCATAGCTAAGTGGAATGGATGACAGATTTATTACATCGAAGGTAGGTGATCTTCGTTGATCACTGGGGTTTGTGTTTGTGGTTTGGGGATTGGACTCTGAGGAGGGTCCTGGCCCTGTACTAAAAAAATCGGTGCAATTTTTGGATCTAGGGACTGTGCACTGGCCGGAAACATAGAGGTGATCGTAGGTTCACTTACCCTTCTGGTGACAGTGTGCGTCTGGGAGTGAGATGGTGCCGATACTGTAGAAGTCGGTGCCTTGGTGATAGATGATTTGGGTATAGACGACATCTTAGATTGTGCTTTGGTGAAGGGAGTGGAAACGTGAGTGGCCTTATGCCCCGTACACACGGTCAGATTTTCTGACGGAAAATGTGTGATAGGACCTTGTTGTCGGAAATTCCGACCGTGTGTAGGCTCCATCACACATTTTCCATCGGATTTTCCGACACACAAAGTTTGAGAGCAGGATAAAAAATTTTCCGACAACAAAATCCATTGTCGGAATTTCCGATCGTGTGTACACAAATCCGACAGACAAAGTGCCATGCATGCTCAGAATAAATAAGGAGATGAAAGCTATTGGCCACTGCCCCGTTTATAGTCCCGATGTACGTGTTTTACGTCACCGCGTTTAGAACGATCGGATTTTCCGACAACTTTGTGTGACCGTGTGTATGCAAGACAAGTTTGAGCCAACATCCGTCGGAAAAAATCCTAGGATTTTGTTGTCGGAATGTCCGAACAAAGTCCGACCATGTGTACGGGGCATTAGAGTGGGCCGTTGATGGGTGAGAAAGTGAGGTGGGTCCGAGAGTGCAAAGAAGTGATTCTGAGGAAGTGGCGGATAGGTCACCTTTTCTTTTCTTGGCGAGTTGTTCCTGAGTGAGATCGTGGTAAACGGTGGAAGTGCTGGAGGAAAAAGAGGCAGAAAGGGTATTAGGTTCATGGTTATTAGAGGTAGGTGCATTGGAAGCAAAGGGTTTGGTTCTAGATTTGGTTTCTTTGGTGTTCTCCCATTTGTAAGCGTAGCCATTTTCGTGAGCTACTTGATCTCTTAAAAATTTTCCTTCTTTGTCATTTATTGTAGTTAGTGTGTATTCCTCCAGATGTGCGTGCAGGGCCTTGTCCCGCTTGCTATATCTAGAGGAAGACACACCCGATGCGTGGTCTGAATACCAGCGATTGATAGCAACATCAAGTTGTACCAGCTCTGATTCGTATTCCTTGCATAAGATGGAGAGCATATTGAGAGAACAAGATTGAAGGTTGTCCTCCCAGGATGCCTTCAACGTGTCATTTATTTTCTTGATGTTGGGGAATAGCTGGATTCTCAACCCCCAAGGTACTATCTTGTGTTCGGCATATTTTTCTAAATAGATTTTGTGCCAGTAAATTCTGACCTTTTTTCCAAAAGGCGTTGTAATCTCATGAATACCCTATCCAATTCAGCGTCAGTAATAGTAGAAGCATTTTGAGATGCCTGGATACGGGTCATAAGACCTTCCCAGGCTTCTCCACAGAAATCCGCCATGGTGGCAGTTATTGAGACCTTCAACATTACTTATAGTCCAAAGAGCAGTAGAGAGAGACAGGAAAAAACAAAATAATTAGACATGCAGGTAGACAGTGTTTAAAGGGTTTGGCAATTGAAAACACTACAATAGTAAGGAAATTGTACTGCGTCTACAAAAGGTAACATATAGTAATTTGTATAGAAAAAGAGAAACCTATCTAGCCAGAAGAGTGGTGAGCATTAAAGCTCGAAGTTATTGGAAAATGGAAGTATGGCTAGACGGGTTGCATCAGATGCAGCACCTCATCCCAAAATAACGTAATAATTGATCAATAGGGAGGGCAGGGGATTATAACGGTGCCAAAGAAAAAGGTATGAAGATAAGATAGTAGATGTAAAATTACAAAAAATACTTTATTTCACAATATTCAATACATACAAGTAATGATAAAATCATTGGCTGCAATTAACATATATATTGTACATGACCACAATGCAGTAGGGTGGGCCAGATAGAGATACCCTGCTCCGATCAGGTGTGGGGGGTATATACAAGACGGCTTGTCCATTCAATCAGCTGGAGTTGAGAAACACCTGCACAAGCTCTGCACACATTGGCAAGGTAATTTTCAATTGCTTTTCACCCCTCAGCATTTTTAAACAGTTCCCCTCCTTATTCCTAACTCTGCCTTCATTCACCCTCTCTCAGGACGCATCAACCCCCTGCCACTGACTAATTTCCAACTATCATTTCTCATATGCAATATGAGCAACGATCTTCCATAGCCACATGCCTCATAAATAGCCCATTGGGTAAGCCTTTTTTCTATCATTACCTCTTACCCTTGTATAAGAAGTGTTGCCACTACCTCTTTTTTAAGGTCAAATGGCTCATTTTCAACCTTCCCTCTTTTTATGCATTTTTTCAGATTATTATCCATTACCTTCACTAGTCTTCTAAGCTTGTCTCTCAACTCATCTCCAGGCGTTTCCGTCTTATCAATCAATCTGTTTTTAAAGTGTGAGTCTTTTTGAGGCTTTTATGCCCTATTTAATCTACGTGCGGTCTATGACCCCACTCATGTCCTAAAAAATTGCATGTTTTACATACACTTCAAGCCTGCATAGCCATAATTATTCTCCTAATTTGTAATACATTTGATTGCCAGGTCTTTTATGTGCCCCCTGCAGACATAGATACGGTGCAGTCTGGTCTTTCCTCAGCTGGGGATTCCCCGCCAGGCCTCCCCTGGGTGTCTGGTTTTCAGGTATGTTTGCGATCCTGGGGCGTTGCATGGTTACCTCCCTTTGTGAATCAGTCCAGCCATGTACTCCAACATATATCATTGTTCATAACAGCCTACATCCCAATGTTTATTTATCTGTTTGTTTAAATGTTGTATCTTTATGCATAGATTCTTATATATTGCAACAAGCTCTTACCATTCCCTGAGGAAGCCAATGTCTTGGCGAAACATGTAGGAAACTGAGCTCTTGCTTTGAAGGCCGCCTCTATCTGGCCCACCCTACTGCATTGTGGTCATGTACAATATATATGTTAATTGCAGCCAATGATTTTATCATTACTTGTATGTATTGAATATTGTGAAATAAAGTATTTTTTGTAATTTTACATCTACTATCTTATCTTCATACCTTTTTCTTTGGCACCGTTATAATCCCCTGCCCTCCCTATTGATCAATTATTACGTTATTTTGGGATGAGGTGCTGCATCTGATGCAACCCGTCTAGCCATACTTCCATTTTGTGATTCTTTTCTAATTTTTTCTAATTTGTTTACGGTATACATGTATATACATCCGAAGGGATCTGTATGGTGAATTTTGTATAATCACGCACAGCACTTTCTTCAAATGTGGTTCATATGTATTGTTATCTGTTATATACATCTGTATATAAGCCACGGTATACTTATCCCTGGATGGTACACTTACTTTTATTTTTACTTATTTGAGATAGCACATTAATGATAGGTGTATAGTGTAGACACTTCTTTGTCACACAATCATATATATATACATCATTTTCCTTCCTGTTCACATACCCTCCTGGTATACACACACTTTCAGGGTAGCGCCAACCACCCCATCCTCACATCTCTATACAAAGTAACAGTTTGACCTTTATCAAAGAAATTGTTAAAATCGCGGTAATCGGGAGGAGAGTGAAGAGGTGCATAGGACCTTAGCCACATTCTGGAAACATGTCTTGCAGCATTGTAGCGACCAGGAGAGAACCACAGCACAAAGCCAATAAAAAGATAGGTTGTGCCTCTGTAACCAAGGATAACCAATAACCAGTGGAAACTTAGGTGAGGAAATAACTTGGAATTGGATTATCTCATGGTGAAGAGCCCCTACGGCCATGGACAACAGAACAGTCTCATGAGTCACATGGGCAGGATGTAAAGGTCTCCCATCAAGAGCCTCAATGGCAAGTGGAGTGGCACGAAGCTGCAGCAGAATCGAGTGCTTAGATACAAAGGCAGCATCAATGAACAGGCATGCAGCCCCAGAGTCGATTAGAGCCTGTATCTCGACGGATGACTCAGACCAAGAAAGGATAACCAGTAGGCATGGGCGAACGGTTCAGCCCGAGCATAAGTTCAGGCCGAACTTTGGTTGTTCAAATGTTCAGTGAA
The DNA here is from genome assembly GCF_042186555.1 of Aquarana catesbeiana. Lineage (NCBI taxonomy): Eukaryota > Metazoa > Chordata > Amphibia > Anura > Ranidae > Aquarana > Aquarana catesbeiana. Next base: position 320,762,152 of record NC_133328.1, read on the forward strand.
CACCGAACAATATGTTGTGTTTGGGGCAAATTTGAAAGCCGCCGAAAGACCGTTAAAGTCTATGGGACCCTAACATGAAAAATCAAAAGTGCTAATTTTAAAGGCTTATATGCAAGTTATTGTCATAAAAAGTGTTTGGGGACCTGGGTCCTGCCCCAGGGGACATGTATCAATGCAAACATTTTTTTTTAAAATGGCCGTTATTTCGGGAGCAGTGATTTTTTTGATGCTTAAAGTAAAACCATAAAAATGAAATATTCCTTTAAATATCATGCTGGGGAGGTGTCTATAGTATGCCTGTAAAGTGGTGCATTTTCCCAGTGTTTAGAACAGTACCACAGCAAAATGACATCTCTAAAGGAAAAATTGTCATTTAAAACTGATCGCGGCTGTAATAAATTTTCAGGTCTCGGCAATATAGATAAAACTCATTGAAAAAAATGGCATGGGTTCCCCCAAGTCCATTACCAGGCGTTTTGGGTCTGGTATGAGTATTAAGGGGAACCCCGAACCAAAAATTTTAAAAAATTGTGTGGGGGTCCCCCCAAAATCCATACCAGTCCCTTCAGGTCTGGTATGAAAATTAAGGGGAACCCTGTGACAAATTTAAAAAAACAAAATGGCATAGGGGTCCCCACAAAATCTATACCAGACCCTTATCCAAGAACACAACCTGGCAGGCCGTAGGAAAAAAGGAGGGACAAGAGAGCGCCCCCCCTCCTGAACCATACCAGGCCACATGCCCTCAACATGGGGAGGGTGCTTTGGGGTCTGATCCCAAAACACCTTGTCCCCATGTTGGTGGGGACAAGGGCCTCATCCTCACAACCCTTGCCCCGTGGTTGTGGGGGCATGTGGGCAGGGTGCTTATCGGAAGGGGAACCCCCAGATCCCGGCACCCCTATGTGAATTGGTAATGGGGTACATTGTACCTCTACCATTTCACAAAAAATTGTCAAAATAGTAAAAAAGACAAGAGACAGCTTGGGCCAAGTCCTTTATTAAAAGATAAAAAAATAAAAATGTCCCACAATGTAAATCCATGCCACCTGATGGACCGAAAAAGAAAAAAAAAGCCGAAAGAGTTCTGCCTTCATGGCAGAGTGATGCTTCTTCTTAATGACGGCTGTTATATAGCTGAGGGTGGGGCCACCCGGTGATGTAAACGGGTGACCCCGCCCCTCTCTGACGCCAGAAAATATATCAAAATCACTGATCCGGAAAAAAATGGCAGTTTTTAAAACCTTTTTTTGCATTGACACATGTCCCCTGGGGCAGGACCCAGGTCCCCAAACTCTTTTTATGACAATAACTTGCATATAAGCCTTTAAAATGAGCACTTTTGATTTTCCATGTTGGTGTCCCATAGACTTTAATAATGTTCGTCTGTTCTTCCGAATTTTTTGCCTGTGCGGATGTTCTGGTGTGAACTGAACCAGGGGTCTTTGGCTCATCCATAATAACCAGGACCAGAGGCTTATCCTTCTGGATAACTGGGGAAGAAATAACACCACCTAAGGTCTGTCCATGATAGGACCGCAAAGTTCGGGCATTCCCTGGACAGATAGGACAAGACTTCAAAAAGTGTCCTGCCTGGTCACAGTAAAGGCACAATCTCTCCCTCCTCCTAAAGGTTCCCTCATCCACAGAGAGACGTGTGAAGCCCAAGTGCATGGGTTCATCTTCACTGATCAACTCGGTACCAGGAGAAATGGGAGGTGAGGGAGGCAGGGGTGGGACTGCAAAGCTTGAAGACAAATGTACAGGAGGCTTCCGCAAGCGCTCCTTAAAAGAGAGTCTTTCTCTGAGTCTGGAGTCAATGAGGATGGCAAACATGATCAACTTCTCCAGCTCAGTGGGTATATCTTGGGCTGCTATCTCATCTTTGATGGTATCCGAGAGACCATGAGAAAAAGCAGCCTCATTGTTCCACACATGCTGCCAGAGTACAGAATTCAGTGGTGTAATCGGCAACAGTTCTCATACTCTGTTTGATAGACATGAGGCACTTGGCAGCAGAAGCGGAGTGTGCAGGAACGTCAAATACCCTTTTAAAGGAAGCCACAAACTATGGGTAACTCAAGACAATGGGTTTTTGAGTCTCTCATAGAGGGTTTGCCCAGGCCAAGGCTCCCTCAGAAAGCAAAGATATCACAAAACCTACTTTGCTTCTGTCCGTGGGAAACGCTTGGGGCAGCATCTCAAAGTATATCTCAACCTGATTGAGAAACCCTCTGCATTGAACTGGATTGCCCCCAAATCACTGAGGAAGCGGAGCAGAACCAGACATAGCTCTTATAGAGATAATACTTGAGCCGGGTGCCTGCACAGGGACTGGAGTGGCAGCGGGGTAGGCCTGCAACACAGGTTTTACCAGAGCAGCCACAGTGGGAGATTCCAGGTGAGCTGTGCGATTCAGGAGCATCTGTAACGCTAAAGCAAACTGATCCATATGGTAATCCTGATCATCCAACCTGGACAAAAATATTACCAACAAGTGGATTGACTCCATCTTCTGAATTCATGGCCTTCGCCTACAGAAACCATGAATCAGACCGAGACAGAAGTACAGTTAAAATCTTACTTGTTAATAATAGTAAAAGGTAAACAGAGCAACGTAGTCAAATCATAGCCAGAGTTCGGTAACTGGACGGATAGTCAGAAAAACCAGGACGTCGGGGAGCCAGAGATACTTCAGGACAGGCTAGGAAATCAGGAAACCAGGAAATCAGTGTAGTGGAACAGCAAGCAGGTTCAGGAACCAGAAGGGGCTGCAGCCAAGCAAGTCTTCCACAGATACACAGGAGAGAGTCTCTGGATGTGTTGACCAAGGCTAAGGCAGAGAGGAACTGAACTGAACACTGAACAGCTTAAGTAACCAGCAGGACTGACTAACAGGATATCATCATCAGGTGAGTCACTGTGGAAAAGATTGGAGCTAGCAATTAACCGACAGCTGAACGGCCTGCTCTGAGAAGGAAGGGCTGTGCCTAGCCCTGACACCATGTCCCATTATGAAGATTTCCTTTCACTTCCTGTCCCATAGCCAAATAATGTAAGAAAAATTCCATTAAGCAAAATAAGGGAATTATTTGGGGACCACCAGATCATCAGATCTAGTGTCCCTATTGGAAGATATCACCTTTATTACTTTTCTGAGGACAATCCAAAAAATTGGATTTTCTTTTACTTTCACTTTCAATGATAATGATAAACAGAGCTAATAGAGAGGGTGAGTCTCCCTAACGGGGGCACAGACAGCAATAGAAACTGACAAGCATTCTAAACCCTCTTCACTCTAATCTAAAACTAAAAAAAAGTTTTGCCTTTAGTTATACTTTACCATGCAAACAACTGCTGATAATATGGCCACCGTGCTTTTGTATGGCAATTACAGGCAGCAACGATAGGAAATATGCCCTTTGTAAAAGCACGTGCAGTCTGTTATCACTATAGTGCTGTGGGACAGGCTGTAAAAAGTCTGCAAGACATTGGCAGCATTGAGAAGTTCCAAAGGATGAAAAGGTAAAAACCCTGCTCTCTACCTACCCCCCAATGTTCTATTCTATTTTAACCTGCCAGTGACTACAAGCCCTAAACAAATTTTTCCTTATACACTTTATCAGAAGCACTTTCTATGCTTTCCCTACCACAGCTAAAGCACATTGTCAGTATGGCTGCTTTGACCTCATACTTATCTAAGGAAGGGGCTGGCTTATCCAACAACCCTTTATCCAATAACCCGGTATTGCTCTTTCTAAACCAGCTGACCTAAGTTCAAAGTCTAGACAGTGCATGGGTACTGTAGTGAATTCCAACAATAATTTGCTGAACAAATGAACCTCCGCGTACACACGATCGATAATTCCGCCAGCAAAATCTGATGTGAGCTTTTGGTCAGAAATTGCGACCGTGTGTATGCTCCATCGGACTTTTGCTGGTGGCATTTCAGAATGAAAGAATGAGGGCAGGTTCTCTATTTTTCCAACGGAAAAAGTTTCTATCAGAAATGCCGTTCGTCTGTATGCAATTCCGACGAGTAAAAAACCACACATGCTCAGAATCAAGTACGAGATGGAAGCGCTCCGTCTGGTAAAACTAGCGATCGTAATGGAGAGAGCACATTCCTCAAGCTGCAAATTATTGGATCTTTTAATGCAGCGCATTGTTTTGTTCTTTATAATGCTAGAATAATTAATTTGTTTTGCTGCTGATATTCAGAGTTCTGACAAACTTATTTCTTTATTATTTCTCGTGATCTCCTGAATAATTTTCTTGTTTTTAAAGCCAGATCTCCATAATAATGTTTAGAATTATTTTTTATAGTCATCTTTTTTTTTTACTTTTTTTTTAAATCAAGATCTCCTGTTTTTTTGATTATCTTTAAATTATTTTATAGTGATCTCCATATTTTTTTTTTTGTGTGTCAAGTTTCCACAACAACATTATTATCTTGTATTTTTAAAGCTCAAGGAGGTTGGTTGGTGTCCCCTGTTAATTTGACATTTAATTTTTGAAATGTACCTGCCTACTCACAGACAAACTGTCCTATTTGACTAAAAACACATAGGCAAGTATTTTCATATAAAAAAAATCTCCATTTATTCTGGCTCATAACAAAATAAAGAGGAAGGCAACGCTGGAGAAACTGCTGGAATTTGCAAAGCCTTTGTACGTCAGGGTACACATCAACTCTTTGTAAATAAAAATTGGTAGCCTGAGAAGTCTATATAATAGGGAGCACAATCTGGTCCAGGACTCCCAGAGATCAGGAACAGCAGTAGATGACATATGTCCCCAGGCTGTGGTACTACCACAGCCTGCGTCTTCTGTCAGACCAGACTGAACCCAGGCCATCACTTTCATGTTTTCCCTGTAGCCTTCCCTCCATGCTTCCCTGCAGCCTTCCCTGCAGCCTTCCTTGGAGGTTGTGGCTCTGGAGGTGGACTTGTGGCAGGAGGAGGAGGAGGATGGGCGAGCACACATAAGTGCATGTTATCAGTCATTTGGCCCCTCAACCCCTTATGAAGGGCCTGAAAGATAATCTTCTCACAGATGAGGCATTGGTCCTCCTCCATTTGCTGCAATTTTGCAGCTACATAGCAGCCATAGGCCTCTTCAGCATCGGGGGGGGGGTATTTTCAGGGCCACATTAGCCTCCTTAATGAGGCCCAGAGCTGCCTTCTCCATGTTACTCCCCTTCCTTTCCCTTTGTGTTGTAAGGTGGAGGGGAGGCACCTGGGATTGGGTGAGGCTACTGGGCCTGGCCAACCCCTGGCTGACACTTACCCCCGCCTCTTCCTGTCTGCCACATTCCAGAGCCTTGTCCTGGCTGAGGTCTTCCGGTGTATGAAAAAGGGGCATAGTTTTAGTTTTTGGTTCATCACACACAATTTTCAGCTCACGACTGTTGCAAATTGAATGTTAATAAATAGAAAAAAACTATCATTCTGAGCCCAGCATTTTTCATTCTTGTCACAATCATTTTTGGCCCCTACTGTCTATTGATATGTAAAACACTTTTTGTTAAATCATTCATTTGTTACCAATAATAACATGTAGTTAACAACAATAATTTTCAGACAAAAAATAAGTTAAAAAATACTATACCTGGCTCCAGCTGGGCTCCTCAACTTCTTCCAGGATGGAAGGCCCAGGTTGGTCCTCGGAAGCCTCAGCTGGGGTTGAGGGAAGGGTAGATGGAAGTGTAGAATATGATTCCCTGGCTTCAATCTGGTCTTCCAGAAACCGCATCCCGTTGTAGTACCACAGACTGGGCATCTATAGGTGCTTCTTAAGCTACCAATTTTCTTACCCACAAACTCAATGTCTGCAGGGACCTGCGTCTTCACAAATTGCAGCAGTTTCTCCAGCGATGCCTTCCTAGCTGGTTTATTTCGATATAAGGGGTTTTTAACCTCCCACAAATTTCTCATATCCCTGTATCTGTCTATGAACTGGCCCATGAATTCAGGGTCTTTGAATTGTTTCATATTTGCTGCAAGACAAAACACAAGACAAAAACACTAATATCAGGCTAATCTCTCCAAATCTTATCCCAATATAGGCTTCAATCTTGAATCAGTATAGGCCACTGATGTCCCAAGCTAAAATGTTACCTTTGTTAGAATGTTCGGCGCTTTCGGTCCTCCTTCCTCCGCACACAGAACGTAGGTACGACACACGTGTGTTAGCTTTATATACACTGCGCATGCGTGAAACTCCGCCCGCGTTGCCCGCCCCTGACGTTCTTTCTAGAATATTCCCTGCCCCTGGAACATGGTGGAGACACAGCAGATGCGTAATAGCAGTAAAGAGGAGGAAAGCCTGGAGCTAGAAAAGTCATGATCCCGCAGGAGCTTTAAGGCCTCAAATATGGCCTTTGTAGAGATGGTGGAGAGGGTGGACATCTTGAAGAGGGCTGACTATGATGGGAAGTATGGACCTTACCTAAACCCAAATGTGAGAAAGGCCAAGATCATGTCTAAAGTAGTGAAAAGTCTGCACAGGAATTTTGTGGTGTTACAATCCAAGGAGCACTTGAGGAAACGCTGGTCAGACCTGAGGGAGCATGATCAGTACAGAAGGATCAAGAAGCTGCTTCTAAAAAGTAAGCAGTTGTCGTGTGTCCCTATTATTATTATTACTTGCATGCTGCTCCATGTGCTTTTCTTTACTGTTGTACAGTTTTAAATGGCTACTTTCATGTTCATGGGCACAGTAATTGGTTGCAGTAAACAACGTTCATTTGCCAACTAAATACAATGTTTTTGGCAGATACAGGGTTAACTACATTTGGTCATGCTAATTTGTATTAAAAGAAGTTTAGGACATTGATGTCTAGATGTGTTTGAAACTAGAATGAACTGCAAACTTGATTCAGTGTAATGTAAGGAGGGGACACTCAGCAGCTGTTTACACATCTGGACTCAGGAGCACTAGTGTGGGACACCAGAACAAACTTTTTATGGTGTCCCACACAGGTACTCCAGTGGATACTTGAGGCATCTCCATGTGTGAAACTTGTCCAAAAAAGGTAAGTATTCCAGCTTTGGTAATGGAAAAAATCATGTCTTCAGTTTGGAACTCTGGCAAAACAGACAATTGTACCCCAATTCCAAGCAATGTTTCATATTCCTATTTCTGGCCTCAAATATTGGTGTTCTAAGAATACTTTTTGTTTCATTCTCATAGGGGAGAAAAGACTTGGCACATCTGAGGACACCAGGGACCCCCACCTCCTGAAGAAGGTGAACAGAGGACACCACAACCTCTGGATGTGGAGGGAGGAGAGGTGGATGACATGGTCACCACAACAGGTCAATGTCTGGCAGCACAGATTCAGGTAATAGAGGTATGCCTGCATATTTATAATACATGGTGTGTATTTTTTCTTTTAGGTGATGTGCATGTTTTGGAAGATCAAGCTCCTCATTTCACCAGTGCAAGCGCACAAATACTAATCCAGGAGATAATGGTGTGTAGTCAGGATTTAGACATCATAAAGCAAACAACCAATGAGGTTGAACAAAAACTGAAGAACATTATTGATGTATTAAGGAGAATATAAATAACAACAAAATTCCACCATTTTAGATTTTTTAGGACCAATTTTTAAAAATTATGGTCGCATTTTAAAAGCCAAATTTGAAGATGCACACAGTGTGTCAACATGTGCTATCTACCATCATGGGATATCAATGTACGTGTTTTGTGGGTGCAACCCCTTCCTTACAACTCAAGAAGGTGAGAGGAAGTGGTTGCACCCCCAAAACACGTCCATTGATCCCCCATGATGGGAGATAGCACATGTTGACATTAGGCATGGGATCAGGAGAGAAATCCCCAGTTTGACTCCCAATTTGTGTGCATCTTCAAAATTTGGCTTTTACAGGGGTGACATCACACCATCTGATGAAGGGAAGATCAACACAGTTTTGACACTATAATGTCTGATATTGCCTTAAGTTTTTCAATGTTGAACTGTGTAAGCTCCTGAGTAGGGATGAGCCAAACACCCCCCGTTTCGGTTCGCACCAGAACTTGCGAACAGACCAAAATTTTTGCACGAACGTTAGAACCCCTTTGAAGTCTATGGGACTCGAACATTCAAAAGCAAAAGTGCTCATTTTAAAGGCTAATTTGCATGGTATTGTCCTAAAAAGGGTTTGTGGACCCGGGTCCTGCCCCAGGGCACATGTGTCAATGCAAAAAAAAGTTTTAAAAACGGCCATTTTTTCGGGAGCAGTGATTTTAATAATGCTTAAAGTCAAACAATAATGCCCCGTACACACGGTCAGACATTGATCGGACATTCCGACAACAAAATCCTAGGATTTTTTCCGACGGATGTTGGCCCAAACTTGTTTTGCATACACACGGTCGCACAAAGTTGTCGGAATTTCTGATCGCCAACAACGCGGTGACGTCAACCACGTCTGACGAGACTAGAAAAGGCCAGTTTAGAACCAAGCGCGGCACCCTTTGGGCTCCTTTTGCTAATCTCGTGTTAGTAAAAGTTTGGTGAGAGACGATTTGCGCTTTTTCAGACTCGTGGCTTTCAGACCGTTTTCTGCGGTTCAGTTTGTGCTTGTGGGTTTGTATCTGCTCTTCAGTGTGTGCAGTCAGTTCGTATCGGAGTTTTCGGTGCGATCTTGCCCGCTCGTTGCTGTTTTTCAGGTCGCTCTTCACAGGCCTTGCTGTTCTTCAGTGCGTTCTGTTACTTCGTTCTGAGCAGCCGACCGTTTTCTAGCCATGTTGCATATACATACTCCTCGTAGAGTTCGTGCTGTGCGGGGGCTTGGTGTTGGGGTCCTGACCTTGACACAAGTCCAGTCCATGAACAGGGTGGGGAAGAGTTCATGGACCAAGAATTGGTTGCTTCAGCATGACCAATTCTCTCATATGCCTTTGCTCCGTGAGATCTGTGAGAATAATCTTGATGATTTCAGGAACTTTCTCAGGATGACGGACCCCGTATTTCACCGTCTGCTGGTTTTGCTGACCCCTTATATCAGCAGGCAGGATACCTGCATGAGGCAAGCCATCACTGCGGAGCAGAGGCTCGTCGCTACCCTGCGGTACTTGGTGACAGGGAGAAGCCTGCAGGACTTGAAGTTCGCGACAGGCATCTCCCCCCAGGCTCTGGGTATCATTATCCCAGAGACCTGTTCTGCCATCATCCAGGTCCTGCAGAAGGAGTATATGAAGGAAAGATTTTTATCCTTTAATATCACATTTTATTGTATTGAATGTTTGCTAATATATTGTATTTCTCTCCTCATTCCCTAATTACCATGATTGTAATACAATATGCTGTGAATGTCCCCTTTGTTCTCATGCATGTTGGATTTTGATGTAATTATTTTTTTAGTCCTTCATACATATTTGCCTTCACTTACCTCCCCAGCATGGTCTCCTGCCCCTATATTCACCTCACGTAGTCACTTAACAATGTATTTTATCAGCTCCATAGTAGTGCTTTACCCCAAACACCCCCTAAAATGTTTTGAAATGTAATTTGTGCTTTAAATTCAGGCAGAGTGCCAGAGGCTTTTTTTTGTGGTGTCCCCAAATCATTTTTAGTAACCCTCCCCCCAGCTGCTAAGTCAGCTGATCCCAATTCTCTATCTATCCTCAATCATCTATTTGCTGACTTTGCCAAACCCATACACACTATACCCATCTCTTTTGTGGTCAGATGTATGGATGAATTTCCCAAAGCATGTAGTGCAAGGGCCTGCCTGTATACTTTCAAATGGTACTGTTTCAAGTTTTTGGATACCTTTATTATCTTGATAGGTAATAGCAGAATGTCCAAATGTGCTCAAATGTGTACAGTGTGTATTTATATCTTTGTATTAGGACACTTCTTCCCTGTCCAGTGGGCTGCCAATAGTGTAACTAAGGAGGGGCTGTTCCAAGTAATACCCTGTATTTAGGCATTCATCTCTCAATGAAGTGGAGAGGGTTACCTGTCCAAGATTCCCCCCCTATAATGTTAGAAATGGCCCATGGGGGGGATATGATAGGTGTACCTTATACTTTGGTGTTGAAAAATTCCCCTTAATAAATGTTATCTGGAGGTTGGCCAAGAATGTTTGTGTCTAATCTGCTTGCCATGTTTATGTGCAAAAATAGTAATTTTTTGGTTTTCCTCAACAGTTTCCTTCCACGCCACAGGAATGGCAGACTGTGGCCTCCCACTTTGCTCAGCGGTGGGACTTTCCTAACTGCGGAGGGGCAATTGATGGGAAACACGTCCACATCGTCCCACCACCCAACTCGGGGTCGTACTATTATAATTACAAAGGGTTCAATAGTATTGTGATGTTGGCGGTGGTGTCGGCTAATTGCGACTTCCTGTATGTGGACGTGGGGAAGAATGGCCGGATGTCCGATGGTGGAGTCATCACCCAGACGGAGTTTTACAGGCATCTCCAGAATGGCAGCTTGGACTTGCCACCTCCAGAAGACAATGTGGAAGGACTCCCATTCGTCTTCGTTGCGGATGAAGCATTTGCGCTGTGGGACCATCTTATGCGGCCATTCCCGATGAGGACCCTCACCCCGGAACAGAGGGTTTTTAATTACCGGCTGGCCAGAGCCAGAAGAGTGGTGGAGAACACATTTGGAATCATGGCCAGCTGGTTCCGCCTATTTCTGACACCCATCCATATGGCGGAGTATAAACTTAATCATATAATCCTGGCATGCTGTGTTCTACATAACTTTTTACGCCAACATTCTGCCAACTATGCTGGCTCAGTTGGGCCTGAGGCCGGAATGATCAATGAAACAACCCTGACGGTGCTTGAAAGTGGCCATCCTGGCTTGCCCTCCCTGAGTGCCCGTGATGTCCGGTTAAGATACCTTGAGTTCTTTACGGGTAGGGGGGCCATAAATATGCCAGACAATTTGTGAAGCCTTTATCATATAAAAACCAAAAAAAAAGCTAATCTTTGTTGACATTTACTGCTTGTGTTTGTTTTAGCTGACCCTGACAGCAATGTGGGGAGTCCTGAAAATGGCGTGATTGTGTAACCTTACAAAGCACTGTTGGGTGTTATTTACTAAAAGCAAAGACACTTTGCACTACAAGTGCACTTGAAACTGCACTGAAACTGCACTTGTAGTGCAAAGAGGATTTGCCCTTAGGATTACATAAAGCAGCAATTATATCACCACAAAAGTGTTGTAGCGTTGAGACAATAATCCACACATTCTTGATTAACAAACTTTTTAATGCCTGCACAATCACATGTGCATTTAGAAAAGGTTTTTAAAACAAACCAACATGTTTGTTGTATAACAATTTTTGGGGTGGCATTATCAAAAATAGAAATGTCCATTTAAGATAAAACAGGCATGTGTAAAACCAACAAGAAAAACACAAATCTAGAACGTACAAAGTACACATTTGGTAGAACTTGAAGGCAATATCAGACATGAGTATTTAGGAACTGTGTTTGATATTGCGTTCAGATGGGGTGAAGTCACCCCAGGAAAAGCCAAATTTGGAAGATGCACACAAATTTCCCAATGTCAACATGTGCTAGCTGCCATCACGGGGGATCAAGGGACGTGTTTTGGGGGAGAAACCCCTTCCTCTCAGCTACTTTATTATTGAGGAAGGGGTTGCACCCCCAAAACGCATTCATTGATCTCCCGTGATGGCAGATAGCACATGTTGACACACTGTGTGCATCCTCCAAATTTGGCTTTTCTAAAAATCGCTAAAACATTTTTAACATTGTAGCATACAAAAAAACAAAGGGATTTGGAGGGGTTTTAAACTCGCCCCAAAACATCAATGATGTTTTTATTTTTTTAATAACATCATTGATGTTTTTCTTGAGGTTTTCCAATTGTAAATTACAGCCCATGATCTCCCCGATCAGGATCATTCTGGGCACTTTCTGATGTGAAAGGATCTGGATCCACAACATCACGATCACCTAAAAAGAGAGAAACCAAAAAAAAACAGGTATCAAAAATATGCCGGCATCCATCTCTTACCTGAGCCTGTGGTCGCAGACACTCACCTGTTGTGGTGACAATTTCCACCACGTCTTCCTGCTCCTGCTCTTCTTGGGTTGGGGGTTTTTCCCCTTCTTCCCGAGGTGGGGGGACTGTGGTCTCCTCGGATGAGGGGTGTCCTCCGAGTCTTTTCTCCCCTATGTCAAACAAAAATGCTATACTTAGCACACAGATATTTGATGGCAGAACTATAAATAGGAAACATTGCTTGGACGTGTGGTACAATTGGTACAATTGTCTATTTTGGCAGAGTTCCAAAATGTACTTACCTGTTTTGTACAAGCTTCACAGATGGAGTCACACCTATAGTATACACTGGAGCACCTGTGTGGGACCCCTAATAAAAAGGGTGTTCTTGTGTCCCACACTAGTGCTCCAGCATCCAGATGTGAAAACTGCTGCTGAGTGTCCTCTCCTTACACAGAATCTAGTTTGCATTTAATTCTAGTAACAAAGCCATCTACACAACCAAATTAGTTTCATACAAGTAGGGCGTAAAAAATGTGGCCAAAACAATGGTGTTTTATAGGCTGAAAGAAAAATGTTTGATATGAATGAATAATGTGCCCATGAACATGAAAGTTGCCATTTAAAAATGTACACTTGTAAGAAAAGCACATGGAGCAGCATGAACGTAATAAACATAAAGAATAGGAACACAGCACAACTACTTACTTTTTTGCAGCACTCTCCGCATCTTTCTGTACTGCTCATGCTCTCTTAATTTGAGGTCCGACCACCGCTTTCTGAGCTGATCTTTCGATCGTCGTACCCCGAAATGCCGGTGCAGACTCTTGACCACTTTCACCATGATCTTGGCCTTTCTGACATTGTGGTTGGGGTAAGGTCCATACTTTCCATCATAGTCGGCCTTCTTCAGGATATCGACCATCTCCAACATCTCCACAAAGGACATATTTGAGGCCTTAAATCATCTCCTTCTGGCTCGGGACGTTTCCGGATTCGGGCTTTCCCCCTCCTCCTCCTCGTTGCTATAATTAGAACACACCTGCTGTGTATCCGCCATGTGCTCTTCCCCCACTGCACCAAACGAAAAGGGGTGGGGAATAGACTAGAAAGAACGTCAGGGGCGGGCGGAGTTACACACATGTGCAGTGTGTATAAAGCGTAACATGCGTGCGTAGTACGTACGATCTGTGAGCGAGGGAAGGAGCATCGGAGGCGCCGATCGTAATAACGAAGGTAAGATCTAAACTTGCGCCTATACAGCTTCGAAATTGAAGCCTATATTTTAACAAAATTAGGAGAGTTTGGCCTGACCTTAGGGTTTGTCTTGTGTTGTGCCTTGCAGAGAAAATGGATGGCTTCAACGACCACAATTTCCTCTCCCTGTTCATAGACAAATACAGGGAGCTGCCCTGTCTGTGGCAGGTGAAACACCCGCATTATAATCATAAACAAAAGAGGCAGGCAGCGCTGGAGAAACTGCTGGAGTTGGTGACGCCGGTGGTCCCCACAGCAAACATCCCTTATTTAAAAGCCAAAATTGGTGGCCTGAGGAGCAAGTATCTTACGGAGCGCAAGAAGGTCACGGATTCCCAGAGATCCGGAGCTGCAGCAGATGACATTTATGTCCCCAGGCTCTGGTACTATGAGAGACTGAGATTTCTGTCAGACCAGACTGAAGTCAGGGAATCCCTCTCCACTCTTCCTTCCACTCTTCCTTCCATCCCAGCTGAGGCTTCCCGATGTCCAACCTGGGCCTTCCAGCCAGGAAGAAGTGGAGGAGCCCAGCTGGAGTCAGGTATAGCATTTTTCTACAGATTTCTGGTCAATAAATAAATGATGTTTATTAGATGTTATTATTGATCACTAATTGCTGATTGAAAAAAGTGTTTTTCATATCAATAGACAGTAGTGGGCAGCCAAAATTGGGACAAGAATGAAAAATGTTGGGCTCAGAATGATAGTCTGTTATATTTGTTAACATTCAATTTGCAACAGTCAGGAGGTGAAAATTGTGTGTGATTGATGAATAAAAAACTAAAACAATGTCCCTTTTTCATACACAGGAAGACCTCAGCTAGGAGGAGGTTGTGGAATGTGGCAGCCAGGAGGAGGCGGGGCTAAGTTGCAGCCAGGAGGAGGGGCTAAGTGTCAGCCAGGAGAAGCCTGGGACAAGTTGCAGCCTGACAGAATCGCAGGTTCCTCCCCTCCGCCTTCCATACAAAAGAGCGAGGAAGGCGACTCACATGCAGGATTCTGCACTCAGGCTCATTCAGGAGGCTTCTGCGTCCCTCAGAGCCTTACCCACTCCTGAAGAGGCCTTTGCCTGCATGGCTGCTACAAAACTGCAGGGCATGCAGGAGGGTCAACGCAAGCTATGTGAGGACCTGCTTTATAAAGTCCTAAGTAAGGGGGTGAGTGGGGAACTAACACCCAAGACTGACGTGATTGAGTTGGACCATCCTCTTCCTCCTCCTCCTGCTGCCACAACTCCACCACCACAGCCACAGCGTGGAAGGAAGCGTGGAAAGAAGACCAGAGAGTGATGGCCCTGGGTTCAGTCTGGTCTGACAAAAGATGCAGTCTCTTGTATGGCCACAGCCTGGGGACACAGATGTCATCTGCTGCTTTCCGGATCTCTGGGACTTCTGGACCAGACTGCACTCCCTTAGATAAGGACTCCTCAGGCCACCAATTTTGCTTGAAAATACTTGATGTGTGCCCTGGGGATCCAAGGCTTCACCCATTTCTGCTGTTTCTCCAGCGTTGCCTCCCTCTTTGTTTAGTTGTGAGCCCTTAATAAAGGATTTTTTTGGGAAAATTATACTCTCCTATGTGTGTTTTCATCCAAAAAGGACAGTTTGTTGGTGACGATTCTGGTAAATTTCTAAAGTACAATGTGAAATTAACAAGAGACAACAACACCAAACAATCTCCTACAGATTAAATAATACAAGATATCAATGGTGTTGTGGTAACTTGACACATAAAAACACACACAAAAATATTCTGGAGTAAAACTAAAAATACAATAAAACAAAGATCAGCCTTGAAAAAAAGACAAACCAAAAAAACAATAATCTGCCTTAAAAACAAAACAAAAAATACCAACACAAAAAAAATGTTGTCAGATGTGACAAATCTAAATATATTAAGGGAATCACGCTAAATAATAAAGAAAAAAGTTTGTGAGAAGTCTGTACGAATATGAGCAGCAAAACTACTTAATTCTTCTCACATTATAAAGAAGAAGAGAGTGCGCTGTATTAAACCATTTTTAACATTGCACTGTGACAAAAGTGTTGTATCCATTGCGAACGCTATGTTTACCAGACCGAGCTGTTCCGTCTCGGAATTTCTTCTGAGCATGCGTGGCACTTTGTGCGTCGGAACAGGCCACACACAGTCGGAATTGATGCGATCGGATTTTGTTGTCGGAAAATTTTATAGCCTGCTCTCAAACTTTGTGTGTCGGAAAATCCGACGGAAAATGTCCGATGGAGCCCCCACACGGTCGGAATATCCGACAACACGCTCCGATCGGACATTTTCCATCGGAAAATCTGACCGTGTGTACGGGGCATAAGAGTGTAATATTCCTTTAAATTTCATACCTGGGGGGTGTCTATAGTATGCCTGTAAAGAGGCGCATGTTTCCCGTGTTTAGAACAGTCTAACAGCAAAATGACATTTCAAAGGAAAAAAATCATTTAAAAGTACTTGCGGCTATTAATGAATTGCTGGTCTGACAATACACATAAAAGTTAATTGATAAAAACTGCATGGGATTTCCCCACAGGGGAACCCCCGAACCAAAATTAAAAAAAAAAAACTGGCGTGGGGGTCCCCTTAAATTCCATACCAGGCCCTTCAGGTCTGGTATGGATATTAAGGGGAACCCCGCGCCAAAATAAAAAAAAATGATGTAGGGGTCCCCCTCAAAATTCATACCAGACCCTTCAGGTCTGGTATGGATTTTAAGGGGAACCCCGCATCAAAATTTAAAAAAAATTGGCGTGGGGTCCCCCCAAAGATTTATACCAGACCCTTATCTAAGCACGCAACCTGGCAGGCCACAGGAAAAGAGGGGAGGATGAGAGAGCACCCCCCTCCTGAACCGTACTAGGCAACATGCCCTCAACATTGGGAGGGTGCTTTGGGGTAGCCCACCAAAGCACCCTGTCCCCATGTTGATGAGGACAAGGGCCTCATCCCCACAACCCTTGGCTGGTGGTTGTGGGGGTCTGCGGGTGGGGGGATTATCAGAATCTGGAAGCCCCCTTTAACAAGGGGACCCCCAGATCCCGACCCCCCCCCGTGTGAAATGGTAAGGGGGTACAAAAGCACCCCTACCATTTCACAAAAAAACTGTCAAAAATGTTAAAAATGACAAGAGACAGTTTTTGACAATTCCTTTATTTAAAGTCTTCTTTTTTTAATCTTCTATCTGCTTTCTTCTTTCTTCTAGCTTCCTTTAGTTTTTTTCCTCCATCTTCTTCTTTCTCCGGTCCTCTACTTCTTTCTCCGGTGTTCTCGTCTGGCATCTCCCTCCGCGGCATCTTCTTCTCTTCATCTTCTTCTCTTCGTCTTCTTTTTGAGCCGCTCCGCATACATGATTGGATGGGAGGCTCCCGCTGTGTGACGCTTCTCTCTTCATCTTTTTCTCTTCATCTTTTTCTCTTCATCTTCTTCTCTTCATCTTCTTTTTGGGCCACTCCAAATCCATGACTGGATGGGAGGCTCCCGCTGTGTGATGCTTCTCGTCTTCTGACTGTTCTTAAATAGCGGAGGGCAGGACCACCCGGTGACCCCGTCCCCCTCTGACGCACGGGTACTTGACGGGGACTTCCCTGTGGCATTCCCTGTGACATCAGAGGGGCGGGTGATCTGGGGGTCCCCTTGGTAAAGGGGCTTCCAGATTCCGATAAGCCCCCCGCCCGCAGACCCCCACAACCACCGGCCAAGGGTTGTGGGGATGAGGCCCTTGTCCTCATCAACATGGGGACAAGGTGCTTTGGTGGGCTATCCCAAAGCACCCTCCCAATGTTGAGGGCATGTGGCCTGGTACGATTCAGGGGGGCGCTCTCTCGTCCCCCCTCTTTTTCTGTGGCCTGCCAGGTTGCATGCTCGGATAAGGGTCTGGTATGAATTTTGAGGGGGACCCCTATGTCATTTTTTTTTTATTCTGGCGCGGGATTTCCCTTAATATCTATACCAGACCTGAAGGGCCTGGTATGGAATTTAGGGGGACCCCCACGCCAGTTTTTTTTTTAAATTTTGGGTCGGGGTTCCCCTGTGGGGAAATCCCATGCAGTTTTTATCAATTAACTTTTATGTGTATTGTTGGACCGGCAATTCATTATAGCCGCGAGTAGTTTTAAATGATTTTTTTCCTTTGAAATGTCATTTTGCTGTCAGACTGTTCCAAACACGGGAAACATGCGCCCCTTTACAGGCATACTATAGACACCCCCCAGGTATGAAATTTAAAGGAATATTACACTTTTATTGTTTGACTTTAAGCATTATTAAAATCACTGCTCCCGAAAAAAATGGCCATTTTTAAAACTTTTTTTGCATTGATCCATGTCTCCTGGGGCAGGACCCAGGTCCCCAAACACTTTTTATGACCATACCATGCATATAAGCCTTTAAAGCTTTCGAATTTGCCGCGAACACTCCAAATTGTTCGCTGTTCGGCGAACTGGCGAACAGCCGATGTTCGACTCGAACATGAGTTCAACTCGAAGCTCATCCCTATTCCTGAGTTGTGTATGTTATGTTTTGAAACATGCCTGTTTATGTACTACAAAAAAATTTCAGAGCAAAACTTTATAAAACCAAGATGTTGTTTTTTTACACAAAAATGTTTTATAACGCACATGTGCATGTGCACGGAGTAAAAGGTTTTATACTCAACAATGTGTGGCTTTTTCTTTCAATGCTCAATATCAGTTTTTGTATTAAATTGGTGTTTACAGTGACAATGTGTGTTATTTAATAATGGAAAAACCACTTGGCACTACAAGTGCACTAGAAGAACCTAGGAGACAGCTAAAAGAAACACAAGCAGTAAATCAAAATCAAGATTTTATCAGATACATTTTTTTTTTCAAATAGAAAATATTTACAAATTTGCTGGCATAGCAATGGCCCCCCTACCCGTAAAATAATCAACATATTTTTGCCGCACTTAACGGGCGCTTTGGGGGGGGCGAGCCAGGACGGCCAGCTTCCAGGGCCATCAGTGTATTTTCAGGAAATACGGCTGCAGGCCCAACTGAGGCAACATAATTAGGAGCTTTCCTCTTTAAAAAGTTGTGAAGTATGCAGCATGCTAGAACTATGTGGTTCAGTTTGTACTCCGCCATATTAATTGCCATAAGAAATAGACAGAACCGGCTGGCCATTATCCCAAAGGCATTCTACACGACTCTTCTGGCTCTGGCCAACAGGTAATTAAAAACCCTCTTCTCCAGGGTGAGGGTCCACTGGGGGAATGGCCTCATCAGGTGATCACATGGGAGTCCTTCAACATTCTCTTCTGCAGGTAGCAAACCCAAGCCACCACTCTGGAGATGTCGGTAGAACTCGGTCTGGGCAAAGACTTCACCATTTGACATCCGGCCATTCTTCCCCACGTCCACATATAAAAATTCATATGTCGCCGACACCACCACCAACACAATACTATTGAAACCCTTATAATTGAAATAGTATGACCCCGAATGGGGTGGTGGTACAATGTGGACATGTTTCCCATCGATTGCCCCTCTGCACCTAGGAAAGTCCCACTGCTGGGCAAACTGGGAGGCCACAGTCTGCCATTCCTGTGGTGTTGGAGGAAACTGTGGAGTCAAAAAAGAAAAAAAAAATACTATTACTTTTGCACATAACATTGCAAGCAGATTAGACACAAACATTCTTGGCCAACATCAGTATAACATTTATTTTAAGGAGTATTTAAAGACAAAAATATAAGGTCCCCTTTTCAGATTCCTCACGCCCTCTGATTGCCCATTGGAAAAATTTTAGGGGGGGTTATAAATGAGTTTGGGACCCCCAAAAAAAGCCTCTGGCACTCTGCCTGAATTTAAGGACAACAATAACATTTGGACACATTTTAGGGGGTGTTTAGGGTAAAGCACTACAATGGAGCTGACAAAATACATTGTTAAGTGACTAGGCTAGGTGTGTATGGGCCCAGGATAGCATGCTGGGGAAGTTAGTGCAGGCAAATATGTAGGCCAAAAAAGGAGCATTAAAAGCTTACAGCATGCATGGGCACAAAGGGGACATTCACAGCATATTACAATCATGGTAATTAGGGAATGATGAAAGAAATACAAAACATTAGCATACATTAAATACATAGAATGTGATGTTAAAGGAGAAAACGTACCCTAATATAGTCCTTCTGCAGGACCTGAATGATGGCAGAACAGGTCTCTGGAATAATGATCCCCAGAGCCTGGGGGGAGATGCCTGTAGAGAACATGAGGTCCTGTAGACTTCTCCCTGTCACCAAGTACCGCAACGTGGCGACTAGCCTCTGTTCGGGAGTGATGGCTTGCCGCATGCAGGTGTCCTACTTCGTAATATAAGGGGACAGCAAAGCCAACAGACGGTGAAAAACAGGGTCCGTCATCCGAAGAAAATTCCTGAAATCATCAGGGTTATTCTCCTGGATCTCCCGTAACAAAGGCATATGAGAGAATTGGTCACACTGGAGTAACCAATTCTTCATCCATGAACTCCTTCCTACCCTGTTCATGGACTGGGCTTGGGTCAAAGCAAGAACCCCAACACCAAGCCCCCACACAGCACAAACTCTACGTCGAGTACGTAACCATAACATGGCTTCAACATGGTCAGAACAAACTAACAGAACGCACTGAAGAACAGAAAGGCCTGTGAAGAGCGATCTGAAAATCAGAAACGAGCGGACAAGAACGCACTGAAAAAAAGATGCAAACTGACTACACACACTGAAAACCAGATACAAACCCACAAGCACAAACTGAAGAGCAGTAACGATCTAAAAAGCACAAGGCTAAAAAGCGCGAATCATCTCTCATCAAACTTCTACTAACACGAGATAAACACAAGATTAGCAGAAGGAGCCCAAAGGATGGTGCATTGGGTATTGAACTTCCCATTTATAGTGCTGTTGTACGTGTTGTACGTCACCATGTTCTTGACGGTCGGAATTTGGTGTGACCATGTGTATGCAAGACAAGCTTGAGCGGAATTCCGTTGGAAAAACCATCCAAGGCTTTTCCGACAAAAATTCTGAGCATGCGTACGCGGCATTAGGATTTGTCTGAAACCCACAATAGCGGTGAACCTGAATCTCATCCATACTTCTAGTGTACCCTGCATGTATACGTGAGTATGCATAATGAAAGCTATATGGTTGTTAAGCTTGTGCAGTACCAAAAGCAATTTTCATGTTACATAATTCAATAATTTTGAAATTAAAAGGCAGTTAATAATTTAATAGCACTGGGCATTTTCTGTATACATATTGAAAAAGTTTAACATAATTGAACCTGACTTCAGAGGAATTCCTTAAAGAGTGTTCTCCAGCTCAAATTTTGTCTTTCTTCAGTACTCAAGTAATAATTAACCTTGACATTTAAAAATAAACTTAAAATTCTGTTCTCACATATTGTTAACAGGGAAGCTTAGTTTAATCATCACTGGGACTTTTGCAGCTCAGTGCTTATTTGAAGACTAATAGAAGCTTTTACACTTATTATTCCATTGCTGATTTGATACCAGCATAAATTCCATAATCTTCCTAATGGCAGCAATAAGCCAGATGGAAGGGGCTTAAAATATTTTTTCGTAAAATACAGTTGCTGACATAAGGTCCCATGACGATGTTGTTTACAGCATAAGTTCCCTTTCTTCAACAATACAGCACATAACAAAGCCTAAAATATGACCATCAAATTATTTAAATAGACAATAAAATAAGTTAAAAAAGTCTGAAGCTAGTGATGCATATTATTTTAATTGTAAATAATATGTACTTTTTCTTGGGTGTTTTAATTTACTAATTATGTTTAAATGTGTTATGACAAATGTAAAGCATTTATTTTCTTATTTTGTAAGGTACAATTATTTCCTTCCACATCCCAAGGATAGTCTATGAGTCTTCTGTTTTCTTTCCTTTCATGAGACCTTTGATATATCCTATTTTAAAAAGATTCAAAATAGAAATAGGGTGGAAAACACAGATGGGTGTTGCTCCAGGAATGTGAAGCTGATCATGCCTTCATTACCTAGGTTATTAAGGATCTAAAAAATAAGCATATTAGTTATTTAATATACGCATACCTATCTTGCATCTATTTCTGACCAAGTAAGTAGTGGAATGATCAGGATGACAGCCCCAAACCTTGGGCTTTAACCCCTTCCTGCAGACAGTACGCAAATACGCCTCATGGAAGTAGGCCATTAACTATGGGGCCACCTATATGTTTACCTATCTTTGTGCTGGGAGAACACCGCACAGAGCACTCCCAGCACAGAGACCAGGCACTCACCGGGAGCCCTGGGTCCCGTACTAATGATCGGACCCAGGACTCCTGATTCTGGATCACCTGATTGCTGTGATAGCCTCTGATTGGCTATCACAGTGATCAGTCCCTGTGCAGCCCGCCCCTGTGCTTTCTTTCTCTTTGAATGGAGAGGGAGGTACAATGTATAGTTTATCTCCTTGCTGAGAGAATAATGTAAATCAACAAAAGTATTTAAAAAAAAAATTGAAAGTAAAATTAGTTAGATCAAGGTTTGATCTAGTAGTCAGCACCAGGATTAGTGTTTGGGTCAAGGTTAGGATCAAAGGTCAAGATCAGGATCAAAGGTCAGAGTCAAAGGTCAGGGTTAGTATATTTTGGGCAGAATTATTTAAAAAAAAAAACATTTCAGTGTCAGTTAGTGCCAGTGTGTCTTAGGTAGTATAAAAAAAAAAAAAATATGCACTATTGATTTTAGGCTGTACCACGGGTGCAAACAACAACTAACATACACATATGAGGTTTTTGTTGCGATGGTCAGGAACAATTTTTGAGGTTGTTCGTTGGTGGTAGGTTATGATAGTAGCAAGAAATATACAGCTACATTTAAAAACATTTTTTTTTACTATTTCGGGCCAGTTTTACTGTGATAATTATAAAAAAAATCAGGAGACATCCATTACCATTTACCACCAAAAGAAAGTCCAGTTTGTCTTGAAAAAAACAAGGTATAATCCACCTGGATGCACAAAATAGTTGTGATGATATGTAAGGTTTTACTAACACATGTCAAAGTTGCAAAATTGTGTTCAGGCTTTAACACTTGTTTTACCCTCAGTCACTAAGGGGTTAAAAAAGCAGTCAGCAGTGATGGCTGTGCATTCAACTGTTGTAGTATTAAAACATCAAGCTGTCAATTGCTGTGAAAAAGGAGGAGAAAATGCTTACAGGCCAAGCAATAAAATCGATTCCCATGCCTTAACATTTTCAAGTATCACTATTCTCTCTTTCAAGGAGACTCTGTTCAAGGCCCCCAAGGAGGACAGTGGTTCATAAAATAACACTATGCCATATGTAGGGGGAAAACATAGCAGTATGGATGGATTCCACAAATAAAATGAGTGGAAATGTGTATATCCTTAAGTTGCAAAACGAAATCCAAACAGGTAGCAAATGACTGAAACCTTTTTTTTTATCTATTTTGAGGGGATGAACATTAATTCCATGATTTCTCATATTCAGGATAAAATGGGCTTCTTGAACCACCCATGGTGTGTTGTTTCACTTTGAAAAAATTGTCACTTGTGTATTATGATTGTTAATATCCCTTTTACCTTCATACTGCATGCTGATAAAATCCAAGCCATTAGTAATATCCTTACACTATTAAAAATTGAATCTAATTTACAGGATTTCTTACAACTGTTAAAAATTGTTTTAATGCTGACTGCTACTTACAGCTAAGTCCTTCCTACACAAAGGATATTTATGCAATTACAAGTATAAGTGTAAATTACATGAGTTGTTCTTACATTCCAGTAGAAGGTTCTGTTTTTTATGCAGGTTGGTCAATGGGATCCTGGTGAAGCAGTATTTAGTACTCTCTAGTGACAAACATATAACCATAACTTCCATAATTCTCTCCTACTTGCCACAAAACGGTCTTGTTGTTTAGCACAGGCATATCTTTCCAATGAAATCATGCAACATAACACATTTACTTTATTATTATTAATATTATTATACAGAATTTATATAGTGTCAACAGTTTGCACTGGTTCTGTGAGTTTAACAATGTCCAGACAATGAGCATAAGATGGATCAGTGTGGTTCTCATAAAATAAATCTTGGCTAATGTTCTTTCCTTTAATCAACTCTCATACTCTTTATTCAACTCCTTATTCCAACTCTCATAGGACAATAGGCAAGTTGCAGATTAAGTAAATCTGCATGAATATACCATAGGTAGACAAACTTTTCTACATTGGGGATTTTTTTGGAAACGCCAAACGCCAAATAATTATGCCACACCAACCACCAAAAAATCCCCTCTATTACTAAATTACTTAATATCCCTTATACAATATACAATGTATAATGTAAAGAAGCCTTGACACAGAAATTATTTTTTCAGAAATTCTATTTTTATTACAAAGGTTACAATTGACAGTAGAAAGAGCCACCGCCAAAAAATAAAACAAAAATTATATATACATTAGGTGCCACCGATACTGTGTTTCCAGCGTGATGGGATCGCGCTGGAAATCACTGCTGCGAGGCTGTGCTTCTTGCGCTCGCCACCCCCGAGACCATCTGCGATGGGTCTCGCGCTGTTAATTAATAGATTCTCAAACTGTAGTAGCTACATGTAACTGCGGGGTGGTGGTGGACAAAAACCTTTGTGAGCACGTCAGCTTTTGTTCAGTCCTCCTCTGAGACCCCGGTTCGATCCCAGCCATGGACAATCATTTTTCAAATCCAAAACTTACAGTAAATTGTTCACAAAGTCGATTTATTGTCTAATTGTTATAATTGCTGTTTTGTTTATTTGTTAATTGTTATTTTCTTACTGCAGTGTAACATGCAGTATTATTAGTCTATTGCGTTTCCTTGTGTGCATGTCAGCATTCTCTACAGTACAGATTATCATGCATATTCTTTGCTCTATGACTATTGTACTTAGAGGCAAAGCAGCGACGCAGCTACTGTACTCCTGCAGGTGCCTGGGCGCGTGGGAGGTTGGTGAGACTCTGCTACAGTACAGTACTGTACTGTACTGTACAGTATGTGGTCCTGCATGTGAATGTTTCACTACTGTACTGTACTGTACTGTACCTGTACTCCTGCAGCCCTCCCTCATCAACTGAAGTCAGTGGGCATGGTACAGCACACATTGCACCCTGGCCGGGGGGGGGAATCTGCACAGACCAACTTACACAACTGCTGCCAAGTCCGTTCACTGTACAGTACTGTACAGTACATGTGTGCCGCTCCACGCTCATGCACCCTTCAGCCGGCATGGGACGCCATTCAGCAATGCTATAAATTATGGTCTTTGTAGTTCTGCCATGCAGTGACGTGTTCATGGTCTTTGTGGTGGAGGGGCTGTTACCCTGTACAGTACAGTATACTGTACTAAACACTGTTTCTATGCTCTCCTGTAGCAGAATCAGGTGGCATGCCCATAGGATTATCATGGGTGGAATTCTGCTTTAGTTACAGTATAGTCCGCTTTGTCTCATGACGCTGCATCTCGTGGGTCATCAAGCTACTACTGTGGCTAAAGCAGGGCGTGTGAAGGTGGTCCAGCAGCTGTGTGTCAGCCTTTAATGCCCAGTGTCCAGAGTTCGATTCCCCAGTAAATTTTTTCTTTATTGTCTTCTTTTAATAGAGTATATTCGAGTACAGTACTGTATGTACAGTATTTGATATGTGTTACTGTATGTTTTAAATGTCTAACAATATATGCATATTAAAAAGAGTATTGTAAATGCAATTGTATGCAAATCATGTCTGCACAGTTTAGCGCCTGTACTGTACACTTCCATTTTTTTTAACAGATGTTTTTACTGTACAGTACTGTACAGTATCTTATCAAATACTTCATGCTGTTTCAGGGTGCTTTCATACAGTACATGCACCAAGCATTTCTGCACGGGCTGCCTTACAGCACAGAACCCCCATGATCCCGGCCTGCAGACGGTGGGGAAATGATGTGCAGGATTGTTTCCATACTGTACTGTACTGTACCTGTACTCTTGCAGCCCTCCTTCGCCATCTGAAGTCAGTGGGCACAGTACAGCACACATTGCACCCTGACCGGGGGAGGGACTCTGCACGGACCAATTAAAGTGTGTCTGCTCCGTGCTCTTACACAACTGCTGCCAAGCCCATTCACTGTACAGTACATGTTTGCCGCTCCGCACTCATGCACGCTTCAGCCGGTGTGGGACGCCATTCGGCAACACTATGAATTATGGTCTTTGTAGTTCTGCCATGCAGTGAATTGTTCATGGTCTTTGTGGTGGAGGGGCTTTTACCCTGTACAGTACTGTACTTGCTACAGTATACTGTACTAAACACTGTTTCTGTGCTCTCCTGTAGCAGAATCGGGAGTGATTTTCCATTGTTTGAAAATGAAATGAAATATACTGTATATATACTGTATGCAAAAAAAAAAAAAAAAAAGATCCCAAAAAGATCTTTACCGCTGTTCACCAAGTTGGTGGCTAGTACTGTACTGTACTGTAACTCTCCTGGTCCAGCAAGTACTGTAACTTCCTTATGCCCTGATGAAGTTGGGGGGTCTTCAGGTCTCTCAAACGTGTTGAATTTCTTTAATGCAAGCCAATAAATCAATTTGGACTCTTAGCATTGGTCTGGCACTCCTATTGGTACTGTACTGTACATATTATTTTTCTGGTAACCTTATGGGCACCCACTGGAAGTTATCGCTGTCTTTTAAAAGCAGCCTAACCTAAGCCAGTGAGTAAACTGAATGTTTTTTTAAATTTTTTATTCTTCTCAAAACCTTATACTGTATAAACTAAGAGTACAGCAAGTCCCAGTGCCTCTTGGATGCTTTTTTTTTCTTCGTCACAGGCATAGAACAAATCTGACAGGGCTTTTACTGGACCTTTTCCTTACTCTAGTTTTGTCATACAGATCCACCTTAATCTACTGGACAGTACAGTATAGTATACAGTACACTGCTGCACTCCAGACTCGTAATGCGTTTCTCAGATCCCCCGCATGCTCTCCACAGGGAGCAGTGGAGATGTTTCCATTCACCAATTACTGTACAGTATACTGTATAAAAATGTACAGTATAGTATTGAAGGCCTGAGATAAGGCTGTTTCTGGGGTACAGTATGTGTGGAAAGGTTTATCTGTACAGTACATTAAGTGCAGTTACAGGTAACAGGCTTAATGTTATTTACTATTAAAGTACAATCCGTAAAACCCTTCTCCATTTTCCTACGGTGTACAGATTGCTTTACAGTATTTACTGACCGGAGAAGGTCTACTGTAACAGAACGGATGATGAAAATCGTTGCGACCTTTGTCCATGTCCTCCGCTGCCTATAGTGTTGCCAAACAGCCCTTTCCATGCTGTTTGCATTAAGGGTAAAAAGGTTTTAGATTATTATGCATATTCTTCGCTCTATGATTACTAGGGATTAGCCAAACACCCCCCTGTTCGGTTCGCACCAGAACATGCGAACAGACAAAAAATTTGTTCAAACACGCAAGTACAGATTGTACTTTAATAGTAAATAACATTAAGCCTGTTACCTGTAACTGCACTGTATCGAGCCCCTGCTCACTCGATTCCACGCTCCCGACACTCCTCTGCAGCTATTGAATCAGATTGCAACGTCTGATGGTTCGGTCATCCGATGCTCCGGGAATTGACTACAGCTATGTGCCGTTCAAATCTAATTGTGATAGCTCAGAACAAACACCAGGCAGGCTGTATGTAAGTTCAACCAGGAATCTCTTTATTGAAAAATACAGGCTCTTTTATACAATAAAAGAGGAGGTGCGTACCTCCGGCTCATATTACTCTGAACATACACCTGTGACCAGAAACCTAATTAACATGGGCTAATTAACTAATCCCTTTAGACAGCCTAGATTACTCAGACATGACCTTTAGGCCAGACTGGCCGTCTTGTAGCTCAGAAAACCCAATCAACATTATCACAATAGCAGAGTTAATTAACACAAACAACAATGGGGATCTAATGACTCTTAGATCCCGTACTAGAGACTTATTTATAATACACATTCTAGCAGGCAACAGACAGACAGGTGCTGGAATTGACATCAGCATCTCCTAACAGTATTTGTCCCAGCATTATGAATCAGCCACTATTTCTAATATGGCAAATCCAGGGTCCCCAGAGTCTGTGTGTCCTGAGGACCAGGACCCGAATCCACAGTAATACCACCTCAAGGGTGCCCAGGCATACAGCTCAAAAAGAGCACTGTTCCCCCAAATGCAAGGGCCCACGATCGATCGGCAAGAGGCTAGCATTCAGTCCCCTCCAAAAGTCTCTCTCCCGGCTAGGTCTGTCACATTTCTCCCCTTTCGGCAGGAGACTAACACAGGAGGAGACCCTAGACGGGTTGACTCCGAAGTTAGTCAGTAGTTCCAGTCCTCTAATGCTTGTACCCACACAGTACCCCAAACAAATTGTTCCAAACAAAGCATTACTCACCCAGCCAACCTCTGCCTCTCTCAGAGAACATATCTGCCGCTGGGGAGAGGCCTGGACTGGCCCTTCTTCCTGGAGTCCTTTCTGCCGCTGGAGACAAGAAAGGGTGTCTGGGCTCACTCCGTCATGCTGTTGGGGATCTGGGCCAACTGCCCAGCATCCCTGAGGTATACAGGTGGAGACTGAAGTCCCATCCACCTTCACAGGTAATCCATCCTCTGTTAGTTGAGGGCAGAGTCCAGCAGTATTCGGCCCTGTTGCCAGCCCTTCTGCTGGAAACCCCACACCATCTGCTCTGGCTAACTGTTGGGGCAGGAGGCTGGCTTCCTCCACTCCCAAACTGTGTAGCTGCCATTGGGGAGGTGAGCCGGCTGCTTCCTTTTCCATTCCCTCATCTGGATGTTGGGACGATATGTGTGTGGTACTGTCTTCCAGGTGCACGGATCTTTGCTGGGGAGGAAAGACCACTTCCTCCACCCTGGCCAACTGTTGGGGAGAGATGACGAACACCACCTCTCCCTTCTCCCCCTGTATCCTGATCTGCTGCTGGGAAGTGACCACCTCCTTCTCACCCTGAGCCTCCGGAACCGCCACAGGTGTAGGGCAGAGATCTTGGACCCTCTGTCCAGTTGCCAACGCTTCAGCTGGGGAAGTTCCTTGTAACTTCACAGATACTTCTGTTGGTGCTGGGCAGAGCACAGTGAAGTTTGGCCCTAATAACAGCTCTTCTTCTGCTGGAGGCTCACCAGGTTGTTCTTCCTCAGCAGAAAAGTCTATCAAATCCCCTGTCTCTGCAACTGGTGTCTGGGGATAAAGGTTCACCATCTCCTGTCCCTGGAACCCAGAAGATGCTATCAGTGCTGGGCAGAGGTTAGCAGAGCTCTGCCCCGTTGTCAGCACTTCAGCTTTGGGGATAGCGATCTCCAGATTTTCCACTGCCGCTTCTCTGGCATTCTACTGGACAGGCACATTCCTCCACCCAAGATCATCCAATGCAGAAACAGGTTCATTAAGGTCAGTCAGCACTTGCTGCATCTGCCATAAGACCTCTGCCTCCATAGCTGCGGGGGCAGGTTGGCAAAGCACACTGTTACTCTGCCACATTGTCAACTCTTCAGCCAGGATTTCAGAGTTGTCAACTGGTATTTCCTGATAGTCCCAGGCAAAGGGAGCCCCACCCTGCTGCTGAGCAGAGTCTAGCAGCTGTCTGTAGGCAATCTCAAGCTCCCATTCCTGAACGGCCAGAAACTCCAAATCTTCCTGTGCCCAGTGCACTTCTGAGACATTCAGTCTTCACTCTCTGTGCTCCATTATTTCCTCCAAACGCCACTCCCGATCACTCCCAAAGTCAGGGTCCCCGGACAGCCTCCAGTATAACAATCCCAGGCCATCTTATGCCGCGTACACACGGTCGGACTTTCCGGCATACTTGGTCCGGCGGACCAGAGTGTGCCGGACAATCCGCCCGTGTGTGGGCGCCGGCGGACTTTTCCGGCGGACTTTTTCCCAAAAGCCCGCCGGACCTAGATTTGAAGAAAGTTTTAAATCTTTCCGCCGGACTCAGTTTCGGGCGGAAAGTCCGCTCGTGTGTGTGCTGGTCCGACGGAAAGCCCGCTCGTGTGTATGCTGGTCCGACGGACCAGATACGACACGAGGGCAGGGTATTGCATCTCGCGCTCGCTGCAATAGGAAAAACAAATTTTCCTATTGCGGCGAGCGCGGGGCATACCAGGCCCTTAGGTCTGGTATGGCTTATAAAGGGAACCCCCTACGCCGAAAAAACGGCGTGGGGTCCCCCTAAAATCCATACCAGACCCCGATCCGAGCACGCAGCCTGGCCGGTCAGGAAAGGGGGTGGGGACGAGCGAGCGCCCCCCCCTCCTGAACCGTACCAGGCCACATGCCCTCAACATGGGGGGTGGGTGCTTTGGGGGAGGGGGGCCGCCCTGCGGGCCCCCCCCACCCCAAAGCACCTTGTCCCCATGTTGATGAGGACAAGGGCCTCTTCCCGACAACCCTGGCCGTTGGTTGTCGGGGTCTGCGGGCGGGGGCTTATCGGAATCTGGGAGCCCCCTTTAATAAGGGGGCCCCCAGATCCCGGCCCCCCACCCTATGTGAATGAGTATGGGGTACATGGTACCCCTACCCATTCACCTAGGGAAAAAGTGTAAGTAATAAAACACACTACACAGGTTTTTAAAATATTTTATTAAACAGCTCCGGGGGCGGATCTTCCTCCGGCTTCGAGGGTCTTCTTCCGGCTTCGGGGGTCCCTCCGCTTCATCTTCTCCCGGCGTCCGGTTGGTTCTTCTCCGCTGTCTTCTCTCCAGTTCTTCGGCCGGCTCCTCTGCTGTCTTCAGGTAGCTCTCTTGCCAGCAGAGGTCCGGACTTCTTGTCTTCTTCTCTTCTCCAGATGTTGACACGACGCTCTCTCCGGCTGGACTGCTCTCCGAGGGCTGCGTTGTGACTTATATAGGCGGAGACCCCGCCCCCTTTTGATGTCACAGTCCCTGGGCATGCTGGGACTGTGACGTTTTAGGGGGCGTGGTCAACATCACCCAGTGACCACGCCCCCTAAAACGTCACAGTCCCAGCATGCCCAGGGACTGTGACATCAAAAGGGGGCGGGGTCTCCGCCTATATAAGTCACAACGCAGCCCTCGGAGAGCAGTCCAGCCGGAGAGAGCGTCGTGTCAACATCTGGAGAAGAGAAGAAGACAAGAAGTCCGGACCTCTGCTGGCAAGAGAGCTACCTGAAGACAGCAGAGGAGCCGGCCGAAGAACTGGAGAGAAGACAGCGGAGAAGAACCAACCGGACGCCGGGAGAAGATGAAGTGGAGGGACCCCCGAAGCCGGAAGAAGACCCCCGAAGCCGGAGGAAGATCCCCCCCCGGAGCTGTTTAATAAAATATTTTAAAAACCTGTGTAGTGTGTTTTATTACTTACACTTTTTCCCTAGGTGAATGGGTAGGGGTACCATGTACCCCATACTCATTCACATAGGGTGGGGGGCCGGGATCTGGGGGCCCCCTTATTAAAGGGGGCTCCCAGATTCCGATAAGCCCCCGCCCGCAGACCCCGACAACCAACGGCCAGGGTTGTCGGGAAGAGGCCCTTGTCCTCATCAACATGGGGACAAGGTGCTTTGGGGGAGGGGGGGCCCGCAGGGCGGCCCCCCTCCCCCAAAGCACCCACCCCCCATGTTGAGGGCATGTGGCCTGGTACGGTTCAGGAGGGGGGGGCGCTCGCTCGTCCCCACCCCCTTTCCTGACCGGCCAGGCTGCGTGCTCGGATCGGGGTCTGGTATGGATTTTAGGGGGGACCCCACGCCGTTTTTTCGGCGTAGGGGGTTCCCTTTATAATCCATACCAGACCTAAGGGCCTGGTATGCCCCGCGACGGGGCTCGCAAGGTGTCAATCTCGCCGATAAAAGCGGCAAGATTGACATCCTTTTCTAGTCCCGTCGCACCTGAGTCACGTTCAAAATGAACGGACTTGTCCGTGTGTGGGCAAGTCCGTTCATTCTGAAAGTCCGCCGGAACTCCGGCGAAAGTCCGTCGGAAAGACGGGCGGACTTAGCCCGCCGGAAAGTCCGGGCGTGTGTGGGCAAGTCCGTCCGTTTTAAAGTCCGGCGCACCTGGCGGACAAAGTCCGTCGGAAAGTGTGCCGGACCAAGTAGGATAGAAAGTCCGACCGTGTGTACGCGGCATAAGTCAAAGCCTTCCGTGGGGCTGTCATCCGCTGTCCATGGGCACACTTGGGCTACATACCATCGGAGGGCTCTGTAGCTCTCGTCCAATCGCATTTCTGCCTGGATAAGCCTGCTTAACTCAGCTGTCCACTCCTGGTTCGGCTGTTCCCCCAATAACAGCATTCGCACTTCATACTGCGACCAGTACCTTACATGGATGGAGGGGAGAACTTTTCCCTGGTTTCGCTGCTCACGGGCTAACGCTTCCTTCCAGAGTTCGCAGCAGATAGAATCAAACCATCCTAGCAGGACCTGCTCTGATACTGGTCCTCTGTGCTGTGTTCGCATCTCTCGCAACCTCCTTCTGAATTCCTCTTCCATGGTGGCTGGTATCTGTACCTCTCCTCTCCTGCTATCTGGACCTTGGATCCAGGTGATGGTTTGGATGTGTTCACGGCAAGGAAGCACGATCCCACCATTCCCTTCATGGCTCTCAAGTAAGTCTTTCAGTGTGGCTCTCCTGCAGGCTGGTTTGGAGTGTCCCAGTAACTGGAGAGCAAATCCCACCGCTGCCAACCAATGTAACGAGCCCCTGCTCGCTCGATTCCACTCTCCCGACACTCCTCTGCAGCTATTGAATCAGATTGCAACGTCTGATGGTTCAATCATCCGATGCTTTGGGAATTGAATTACAGCTATGTGCTGTTCAAATCCAGTTGTGATAGCTCAGAACAAACACCAGGCAGGCTGTATGTAAGTTCAACCAGGAATCTCTTTTATTGAAAAATACAGGCTCTTTTATACAATGAAAGAGGAGGTGGGTACCTCCGGCTCATATTACTCTGAACATACACCTGTGACCAGAAACCTAATTGACATGGGCTAATTAACTAATCCCTTTAGACAGCCTAGATGACTCAGACATGACCTTTAGGCCAGACTGGCCATCTTGTAGCTCAGAAAACCCAATCAACATTATCACAATAGCAGAGTTAATTAACACAAACAACAATGGGGATCTAATGACTCTTAGATCCCATACTAGAGACTTATTTACAATACACATTCTAGCAGGCAACAGACAGACAGGTGCTGGAATTGACATCAGCATCTCCTAATAGTATTTGTCCCAGCATTATGAATCAGCCACTATTTCTAATATGGCAAATCCAGGGTCCCCAGAGTCTGTGTGTCCTGGGTGACCAGGACCCGAATCCACAATAATACCACCTCAAGGGTCCCCAGGCATACAGCTCACAAAGAGCACCGTTCCCCCAAATGCCAGGGCCCACGATCGATCAGCAAGAGGCTAGCATTCAGTCCCCTCCAAAAGTCTCTCTCCCGGCTTGGTCTGTCACATGCACTTACTGTACTGTACAGATAAACCTTTCCACACATACTGTACCCCAGAAACAGCCTTATCTCAGGCCTTCAATACTGTACTGTATATTCTTATACAATATACTGTACAGTAATTGGTAAATGGAAACATCTCCACTGCTCCCTGTGGAGAGCATGCAGGGGATCTGAGAAACACATAACGAGTCTGGAGTGCAGCAGTGTACTGTATACTATACTGTACTGTCCTGTACTGTACTGTAGATTAAGGTGGATCTGTATAACAAAACTAGAGTACGGAAAAGGTCCAGTAAAAGCCCTGTCAGATTTGTTCTATGCCTGTGACAAAGAAAAAAAAAAACATCCAAGAGGCACTGGGACTTACTGTACTCTTAGTTTATATAGTATAAGGTTTTGAGAAGAATAAAGAAATTAAAAAAAAAAAATCAGTTTGCTCACTGGCTTAGGTTAGGCTGCTTTTAAAAGACAGCGATAACTTCCAGTGGGTGCCCATAAGGTTACCAGAAAAATAATATGTACAGTACAGTACCAATAGGAGTGCCAGACCAATGATAAGAGTCCAAATTGATTTATTGGCTTGCATTAAAGACATTCAACACGTTTGAGAAACCTGAAGACCCCCCAACTTCATCAGGGCATAAGGAAGTTACAGTATTTGCTGGACCAGGAGAGTTACAGTACAGTACAGTACTAGCCACCCACCAACTTGGTGAACATCGGTAAAGATACATTTGCATACAATATATATATATATATATATATATATATATATATATATACACACACAGTATATTTATTTCATTTTCAAACAATGAAAAATCACATACAGTACTGTACTCGAATATACTCTATTTAGAAAAGTCAATAAAAAAAATAATTAACTGGGGAATCGAACTCTGGACACTGGGCATTAAAGGCTGACATGCAGCCGATGGACCACCTACACATGCCCTTCTTCAGCCAGAGTAGTTGTGTGACGACCCACAAGATGCAGCGTCATGAGACAAAGGGTACTTAAAGACAAATAGAAAACAAAGCGCGCACAACACCTAGCGGTGAAAGTGATTTAGGCAGGAATCCAGAGAAAATAAAAAAAAAAAATGAATGAGCGACAGAGCTCAGCACTAGCTCCCGCGACGGGGCTCGCAGGTGTCAATCTCGCCGCTAACAGCGGTGAGATTAACACAATATCGGCGGCACCTACTGTAGTAAACAGCAGGACTCTAATTATCACTCCAAAAATACAGGGGGACATAGGCAGGAGTAGCATCACTAAAGGAGATAGGAAATTAAGTACAAAACATAATGGGAAGGATTCAAGGGGACAGTCACCCTCCCTGATCCATAATAGCGTCATGGTGCTCTAACCACAGGTTCCAAATTTTGTCCGACTTGGTGGTACAGCCTCTGCTATTGTACGAAGCCTTGTACAGGGGAAGCACTGAATTAATTGCTGGAAAGAGGGAGGGTTAGGCGATTTCCATTTCAGAACAATGAGCTTTGTAGCATAATACAGAAATTCAGAAATTATAAAATAAAAAAAAGAAAGAGTAGATCTACTTAAAGCGCTCTTTTGATAAAATCCAATTGTAAATTAAATGCCTTGAAAGCAACAAAGTAAATAACTAGCTCTCCTGCTGTCCACTATGCTGGACTCCATTGTAATGAAGACAAATTGCCATCCAAATAGTTCTGGGAGTGTTAATCACCTGGTCAGTAATCCAATACTCCCACACGTTTCAATTTTTTGATTGTTCTCAGAAATTGATTTCTCTTCATTGCAGCAGTGCTAAGTATTTACTATTTTCTATGCAGGGAACACATGTATTCATCCTTTGATTGCAGTAATAAAGTGGTTTTAATCAGTGGCATATCACAGAAAGGTGAGGGGAGAAGTGATCCACACCAGGTATCATCACTTAGAGGGTGCTTTAGGGTGGCTGCCAGCAATATGTAGAGTGGGCAGTAGTGTGTTGGCTCAAACTGATCTTACCCTGTGAAGGAGTTTGGATGGAGCAGCTGGTAGAGCACAAGTGGGTGGGGTTATGGTATCTCCCTTCTGTTGCCTGGTTACCATTTATTAGTGTCTGTGAGGTCATCAGCCCTTCGCTTGTAACAAGGAGGAGTGATTTCACAAGTGTTGAGGCTGCTACACAGGAGGAACAGGTTGAGCTGCAGACCATGGAGATGGCTGGAGGTGAGGAGCTGTCTACTGTGTGTGGCCCTTATAAAACACATGACTTAAATTACTTTTTATGGCACATTACTGTAAATTATGTGTCTGGACTCTGCCATGAACAGCTGGGAAGGGCAGGGATGGGTGTCTGGATGATCCTGGGTGTCAGTATTGTGTAAATAAATGTTAACTGAGGCTCAGTGTTGGATGTATGGATAACAGGAGGTCAGTGTTGGGTGTAAGTATAACAGATGGTCAATGTTGGGTGTAAGGATAACAGGGGGTGATTGATGGGTGTATGGATAAAGGGGGGTCAGTGTTAGTTTTATGGATAAAAAGGAGGTATATGGTGTATAGATAACAGGGGGGTCAGTGCTGAGGGGCTGTGATGTAGGCTGGGGGTGCCTGCTAGGTAAGAGCTACTGGGCCTAATGATTTCTAATGGAAAAAATGAATGCTTGACTTACAGTGCTGGTAGTTAATATTGTAGCCAATGACACCAATACTGGGGCTTATTTTGGTCCCACACTACAAAGCATACACACAAATGTATCACACATCGTATTGGCCATTCCTCTGTGTTTGCCATATTTTCTTCTTGATACCTTCAAGAACCTTGTACCTACCTTCCCTTGTAACTATTTTCGAATGTTAGTAACTGCATGAAAAAGTATCTCGGAGCCTTAGAGATGTGCACAACAAAAAACATTTTTGGTTTCAGATTCATTTGTCAAGTAATCAATTTTGTTTTGTCATATTTGTTATGCTAAAATAATTTGTTTTGTATATTTGAATTTGTTCTTCTGAATTTATTTGTATTTTCCTGCAGTTATTTTGAATTCATTTGTTGTTGGAAAAAAAAGAAAACAGCCCTGGAATAGCTGGTTATCAAGGAGCGGGCGGCTGCTGCATCCTTAGCAAATATGACTCATCTGCTGTCAGGAGGCTCCCCCGCTGACAGAAAAATGTAAACAGAAGAAACAGCACAGATTAGCTGGTTGTTAAGGAGTGGGTGGACGTCTCCCTTACAATTATGTCTCATCTGCTGTCAGAGGGGCTCCCCACTGACAGCAGAATGTAAACAAAAGAAAAGCCAGCATTAGAAAAAAAAAATACAGCACGGTGTCTCCTCAACCCATACCAGGCTTTTTGGGTCTGGTATGGATTTTAAGGGGCCCCCATGCCATAAAAAAATGTGTGCCCCAATATCCATACCAGGCACTTCTGGTATGGTTTTTAAGGGGACCTCCATGCCAGTAAAGGGGAGGGAATGAGGGGAAGCCCCCCCCCCGAACCATACCAGCTACATGCTGTCAACATGGGGGGTGCTTTGGGGGATATCATGGGGCCTCTTCCCCACAACCATTCGGCGAGTGTCTTTGGACTAAATCAGTTTGTTTTTGGCGGGCAGCAGGGATTTTTTTCCCACAGCAGGTTGGTGGCTGGCGTTAATTGTGATTGACGTTGGATTTACATCGGGGGATATGTTTATTTTATTTTTTTAAAGTAAAAGGGCTTGTCAAAAACTGTCTGTGTTTTTATTTATGTTTCACTTTTTTTGGTGAATGAGTAGTGGTACTCTGTATGGGTGAGGTCGGGATCCAAAAGCTACCCCCCCACACCCAGGGCCGTCTTTAAGGCAGAGCAAAAGGGGCAGCTGCCCTGGGCCCCATCATTGTTGTGGGGCCCAAAGCAGCTGCCTCATATTCTCATTTTTGCCTACTATCCCAGTTTAAATTCCCTTGTTCCTTGAGGTTTTAGTCCTGTGCTGTGTCCAGCTCTGCCCTATTGTCGTGGACAGATGACCCACCTGCAGACCCTGTGTTAACATGTAAATAAGGAGCATTGATATGTAAATAGTGGCGGCATTAAAATGTAAATAGTCGCAGACCAGTGGCATTGATATGTAAATATAGGCGGCATTCATATGTATGCATGCCCCCCTGAGGTCATACCCACCATCTGCTGAATGCTGCCCACTGGGGAGGTAAAGGGGCATGCTGGAAAGTCCTGCCTACAACAGTGGTCATTAAGCCTAACATCAGCCTGGTCTGCAAAGGTAAGCAAATTGGAGGTGGAACCCTTTCTCAAAATAACTTGGTGTTACAGCCCCGTGAATTTTGGTGGATGTGAATACGCACATCTCAGCAGATGCATGAGGGTGTCATTAACCGGTTAAATACAGGGCATTTTCACCCCCTTCCTTCCCAGACCAATTTTTAGTTTTCAGCGCTGTCTCATTTTAAACGACAATTGCGTGGCCATGGGACGTTGTACCCAAACAAAACTGATGTCCTTTTTTTTCCCCACAAATAGAGCTTTCTTTTGGTGGTATTTGATCACCTCTGCAGTTTTTATGTTTTGCGCTATAAAAAAAAGAAGAGCGACAATTTAAAAAAAAAACACAATATTTTTTACTTTTTGCTATAATAAATATCCCAATTTTTAAAATTTTTTCCTCAGTTTCTGCCGATACGTATTCTTCTACATATTTTTAGTAAAAAAACGTAATAAGCGTATATTGATTGGTTTGCGCAAAAGTTATAGCGTCTACAAAATACGGGATAGATTTATGGCATTTAAAAAAAATATTTATTTATTTATTTTTTTTACTATTAATAGCAGCGATCGCAATTTTTTTTCGTGACTACAACATTATGGCGGACACATCGGACAGTTTTGACACATTTTTGGGACCATTCACATTTATACAGCGATCAATGCTATAAAATTGCATTGATTACTGTGTAAATGTTACAGGCAATGAAGGGGTTAACCACTAGGGGGACACAAGGGGTTAAATGTGTTTCCTAGGGAATGCTTCTAACTGTAGGGGGCAGGGACATACAAGGGGAGGAGACCGATCAGTGTTCCGCTGTACTGGGAACACAGATCACTCTCCTCTCACCTGACAGGATGTGGATCTGTGTGTTTACACACACAGATCCACGGTCCGGCCCGGTTAACGGGCAATCGCGGGTGCCCGGCGGACATCACGGCCGCCGGGCACATGCACCGGGTCCCGAGCAACGCGGCGGGCACGCGCGCCCCTTAGATTTCCGGGAACCCGAGGCTGTCATATGACGTCCACCCAGGATGGGAGATCCCATCTGTGGACGTCATATGTATATACGTGGGTAGGGAAGTGGTTAACAATTAATGGCACTGCTGTGTATCTGCTAAAGGGCAGCACATTTATGTGGTGTCAGGAAAGCGATTTTGCATGCATTCCCGAAACAAAGAAATGTGAACGCAGGCTAAATGTCAGGCTATTATGTCAGAAACCATGAAATCAGACCAAGACAGAAGTACAGTTTAATCACGCTTGTTTAATAATAAAAGTACATACAACAAACGTAGTCTAAACATTAGGGATGAGCCGAACACCCCCCTGTTCGGTTCGCACCAGAACATGCGAACAGGAAAAAAGTTTGTTCGAACATGCAAACACCGTTAAAGTCTATGGGACACGAACATGAATAATCAAAAGTGCTAATTTTAAAGGCTTATATGCAAGTTATTGTCATAAAAAGTGTTTGGGGACCTGGGTCCTGCCCCAGGGGACATGGATCAATGCAAAAAAAAGTTTTAAAAACGTCCGTTTTTTCAGGAGCAGTGATTTTAATAATGCTTAAAGTCAAACAATAAAAGTGTAATATCCCTTTAAATTTCGTACCT
The DNA here is from genome assembly GCF_042186555.1 of Aquarana catesbeiana. Classification (NCBI taxonomy): domain Eukaryota; kingdom Metazoa; phylum Chordata; class Amphibia; order Anura; family Ranidae; genus Aquarana; species Aquarana catesbeiana. Next base: position 320,800,810 of record NC_133328.1, read on the forward strand.
GGGGGGTGTCTATAGTATGCCTGTAAAGGGGCGCATGTTTCCTGTGTTTAGAACAGTCTGACAGCAAAATGACATTTTGAAGGAAAAAACTCATTTAAAACTACCCGCGGCTATTGCATTAGCGACAATACACATAGAAGTTCATTGATAAAAACGGCATGGGAATTCCCCAAAGGGGAACCCCGAACCAAAATTAAAAAAAAAAAAATGACGTGGGAGTCCTCCTAAATTCCATACCAGGCCCTTCAGGTCTGGTATGGATATTAAGGGGAACCCCGGCCAAAATTTTAAAAAAAAAATGACGTGGGGTTCCCCCTAAATTCCATACCAGACCCTTCAGGTCTGGTATGGATTTTAAGGGGAACCCCGCGCCAAAAAAAAAAAAAAAACGGCGTGGGGTCCCCCCAAAAATCCATACCAGACCCTTATCCGAGCACGCAACCTGGCAGGCCGCAGGAAAAGAGGGGGGGACGAGAGTGCGGCCCCCCCTCCCTCCTGAACCGTACCAGGCCACATGCCCTCAACATTGGGAGGGTGCTTTGGGGTAGCCCCCCAAAACATCTTGTCCCCATGTTGATGAGGACAAGGGCCTCATCCCCACAACCCTGGCCGGTGGTTGTGGGGGTCTGCGGGTGGGGGGCTTATCGGAATCTGGAAGCCCCCTTTAACAAGGTGACCCCCAGATCCCGGCCCCCCCCCTGTGTGAAATGGTAAGGGGGTACATAAGTACCCCTACCATTTCACGAAAAAAGTGTCAAAAATGTTAAAAATGACAAGAGACAGTTTTTGACAATTCCTTTATTTAAATGCTTCTTCTTTCTTCTATCTTCCTTCATCTTCTGGTTCTTCCTCCGGCGTTCTCGTCCAGCATCTCCTCCGCGGCGTCTTCTGTCTTCTTCTCCTCGGGCCGCTCCGCACCCATGGCATGGGGGGGAGGCTCCCGCTCTTCTCTTCTTCTCTTCTTCTTTTCTTCTTTTCTTCTCTTCTTCTCTTCTTCTCTTCTTCATTTTCTTCTCCGGGCCGCTCCGCAATCCATGCTGGCATGGAGGGAGGCTCCCGCTGTGTGATGGCGCTCCTCGTCTGACAGTTCTTAAATAACAGGGGGGCGGGGCCACCCGGTGACCCCGCCCCCCTCTGACGCACGGTGACTTGACGGGACTTCCCTGTGGCATTCCCCGTGACGTCACAGGGAAGTCCCGTCAAGTCACCGTGCGTCAGAGGGGGGCGGGGTCACCGGGTGGCCCCGCCCCCCCCGTTATTTAAGAACTGTCAGACGAGGAGCGCCGTCACACAGCGGGAGCCTCCCTCCATGCCAGCATGGATTGCGGAGCGGCCCGGAGAAGAAAATGAAGAAGAGAAGAAGAGAAGAAGAGAAGAAAAGAAGAAGAGAAGAAGAGAAGAGCGGGAGCCTCCCCCCCATGCCATGGGTGCGTAGCGGCTTAGAGGAGAAGAAGATAGAAGACGCCGCGGAGGAGATGCTGGAGGAGAACGCCGGAGGAAGAACCAGAAGAGCCAGAAGAACCAGAAGATGAAGGAAGATAGAAGAAGCATTTAAATAAAGGAATTGTCAAAAACTGTCTCTTGTCATTTTTAACATTTTTGACACTTTTTTCGTGAAATGGTAGGGGTACTTATGTACCCCCTTACCATTTCACACAGGGGGGGGGCCGGGATCTGGGGGTCACCTTGTTAAAGGGGGCTTCCAGATTCCGATAAGCCCCCCGCCCGCAGACCCCCACAACCACCGGCCAGGGTTGTGGGGATGAGGCCCTTGTCCTCATCAACATGGGGACAAGGTGTTTTGGGGGGCTACCCCAAAGCACCCTCCCAATGTTGAGGGCATGTGGCCTGGTACGGTTCAGGAGGGAGGGGGGGCCGCACTCTCGTCCCCCCCTCTTTTCCTGCGGCCTGCCAGGTTGCGTGCTCAGATAAGGGTCTGGTATGGATTTTTGGGGGGACCCCACGCCGTTTTTTTTTTTTTTTTTTTGGCGCGGGGTTCCCCTTAAAATCCATACCAGACCTGAAGGGTCTGGTATGGAATTTAGGGGGAACCCCACGTCATTTTTTTTTTTAAATTTTGGCCGGGGTTCCCCTTAATATCCATACCAGACCTGAAGGGCCTGGTATGGAATTTAGGGGGACCCCCACGTCATTTTTTTTTTTTAATTTTGGTTCGGGGTTCCCCTTTGGGGAATTCCCATGCCGTTTTTATCAATGAACTTCTATGTGTATTGTCGGCAATGCAATAGCCGCGGGTAGTTTTAAATGAGTTTTTTCCTTCAAAATGTCATTTTGCTGTCAGACTGTTCTAAACACAGGAAACATGCGCCCCTTTACAGGCACACTATAGACACCCCCCAGGTACGAAATTTAAAGGGATATTACACTTTTATTGATTGACTTTAAGCATTATTAAAATCACTGCTCCTGAAAAAACGGCCGTTTTTAAAACTTTTTTTTGCATTGATCCATGTCCCCTGGGGCAGGACCCAGGTCCCCAAACACTTTTTATGACAATAACTTGCATATTAGCCTTTAAAATTAGCACTTTTGATTTCTCCCATAGACTTTTAAAGGGTGTTCCGCGGCATTCGAATTTGCCGCGAACACCCCAAATTGTTCGCTGTTCGGTGAACTTGCAAACAGCCAATGTTCGAGTCGAACATGAGTTCGACTCGAACTCGAAGCTCATCCCTACTAAACATAACTAGAGTTCAGGAACCAGAACGGATAGTCAGACAAGCCAAACATCAGGGAGCCGGAGCTTATTCCCCCACTTGTATCTTTCTTTTGCAACGTTTTTAAATACTCTTCTAGTTTAGTTTCCTGTTCCATCAGGTCCCTTAGGTGGGCCCTAATTATGACAATCTTCTGATGTGTTGTCGTATCTAATTGTATTTTATGGGTTTGTTCCAGCTCGTATAGTTCTTTTATTGCATTTTTCATAGCTGTTTCTCTTTCCTTCTTTTTTCCAGCTCCTATGGAGTTCAACCTTCCCCTAATATAGGCCTTATGGGCCTCCCAGATTGTTGCCTTTGTCACATCAGGTGTATCATTTATACTGAAGTATTGTTTGATTTCAGTCATTACTATTTTTCCTACTTCTACATCGTCTATTAGATCTTCATTCAATCTCCAGGTGCCTTTTCTGTGCTCCTTCTCGTTGAATCTTATCTTTACTGTTACAGGAGCATGGTCAGAAATTGATGTTATACCAATTGAAGCCTCTACTACATACTCCAGTATTTCAGTATTACCAGGATGTAATCTTGAGTACATGTCATGCACCGATGAGTGAAAAGTGTAGTCTTTTTTTACCTGGATATATTATTCTCCATGCATTGACTATCTGCTGACTATACATTTTTTTCTTTATCAATTTTAATTGTTTGTTTTCTTGTATTGGTGCACCAGGCGTACTATCAAGATCATGATCTACTGAGAAGTTGAAATCTCCTGCTAAAATAAGGTAACCTTGTTTAAACTCCGTTAATATATTGAGGATCCCATTTAAATATTTTTTAGTATATCTGTTGGGGCAATACACATTTGCTAGTGCATACTTTTTCCCTTGAAGGGATCCTTTCAGGAACAAGAAACGACCATCTGCGTCAACTTTCCTTTCTTCCAGGATAAATCTAATATTTTTTGCAATTCCTATGGCAACTCCTTTTGCCCTTTTATTTGAAGAGTCCCCATAAAGCCAGGTTGGAATTGACCGTGAGTATAGTTTGGTATTTGAGTCTAGTGCTATATGCGTCTCCTGTAAGAAGATTATCTCAGCGGAATACCTTTCCAGTTCCCTTAGCACCATATGCCTTTTTTCTGGGGAGTTTAGCCCTCTTACGTTATATGAAATAAATGTAACATCAGTCATTGTTTATTCTTTTTTCCCCTCCTCACCTTTCTTAGTTCAATGGACCAATTTTTATATAAGGATATACAGATTTTTTCCCCCCTCCCCCCTACCCATCTCCCCCCCTTCCTCTGTTGGTATCTTGACCCCATGGTCTAGAGCACTCCCTTAGGGACATCCTTGTCCCCCTGCTCTCTGTGGCCTGAGGTGGAATTCTGTATGGCGCAGCCAAACTTTCCTCTCTTATTATAGAGAGGTGATTCCCGATCACGCCAAGAGTCCAGGTCTCTAAACCCCCATTATTTGTCTTAGTCTTTTTAGCCGCTTCCTGGTCCCTCCCTTTAGGGCCTCCCCCCTCCCTCCCCTCCATCCCCTCACTCCCCCCTTTCCTCCACCCACCCTTAGCATCTAATGGAGGAAGAGAGAAGAAAAAAAAGAATGAATCCTTCCCTTTTTCTTCTTCTCCCCTCCTCCTCTCCCTCTCCCTCACTCCCCCTCCTCTCCCCTCCCTTCAGGGAATTCCTTTTGGGTCAATTTTATTTACTCCGTCCTTAGTAATCTTTTCCTATCCTGCCCTATTTCTCCGTACAGTCATCTGGTATTGGAATCTAATTTTTTACAAAAAGTAAAGAGTCTGGCTGTGTGGCCATTTTTCCTGCCAATCAAACATGAGGGGAAGCCCCAATTATTTTGGACTTCATGCTCCTGTACGATCGCCAACAAAGGCTTTAATGTTCTCCTTCTTTTAAAAGTTTCTTGTGACAGATCCTGAAACATTTGGATATTATTTCCTTCAAACTTTATTGACGACTTTTCCCTCAGGTTTTTCCACAATTGATTTTTTTCCTCCCAATTTTCAAATCATACTATAATGTCTCTTCTGCAGGATTTCTTTTGGTCTCCTTAGTCTATGTGCTCTCTCAATTTTTATTGGGTTTGTTATTTCTTTTCCCATGACTGGAATACAGATCTTCCTTATTATTTCTGTAAGGTCTTCATTCTGGGAGGAGTCTGGGACCCCAGGTATCCTTAAATTCTTTCTTCTGTCCCTATTCTCTTGGTCCTCTAGTTTATATGCTTGTTCTTGTTGCGCTTTTTTAATAGTTTTGATTTAGCCATCTAGTTTTCTTATACTAGTACTGTTGATTTCTGTTTTTTTTTCCACCCCCTCTACTCATTCTAGGATATGGCACAAGTTTTTATGGATTCTCTCCATTTCTGCTTTTAGCGATTTCTCCAAAGCCGCAAACATGGATTCCATTTCAATTTTTGTTGGTAAAGGGACTCTATTTTGGTGTTCCTCCTACTCCCTTGGTTCGTGCTCTGCATCAGACTCATGATCTATTCTAGATTCTAATAATGTATCAATCTCTGACTTTAGGCTTTTTCTTTTCTTTCTTCTCCTTACTCTCCTTATGCCTCAGACACACAAGCGGAATGTCCGACAGAAAAAGTCAGACGGGAGCTTTTCATCATATATTCCGATCGTGTGTATGTCTCATCGGACGTTTTACGTCTAAAATTCTGATGGACCTAGAAAGAGAACAGGTTCCAAATATTTCCGACAGAACCAAGTCCTATCGGGAAAACTGCTTGTCTGTAAGCTGTTCCGACGTACCAAAAACAACGCATGCTCTGAAGCAAGTACGGGACGGAAGCTATTGGCTACTGGCTATTGAACTTCCTTTTTCTAGTCCAGGCGTACGTGTTGTACGTCACCGCATTCTTAACGGTCAGACTTTGGTGTGATCGTGTGTACACAAGACAGTTTCAGCGGAATTCCATCGGAAATACCTTCAGAGTTTATTCCAACAGGAAAACCGGTCGTGTGTACAGGGCATTACTCTCCATCTGACTGATTTTAGTAACTTGCTGTTTTTCCGTTAAGTGCTTCTCTGCGTTTCCACCTTGAGTAATGTATTTATTCATTGGACCTGGGCTGGATGTGAAACCTAAACGGGGTGATTTAGGGATCGCTCCTCCTCTTGCTGCCATATCCCTCATTTTTCCCCCCCCATTGCTCTTCTTCCCTTTCCATGCTTTTAAATTATTGACCTCTGTTGTTTATCCATTAAATGAAAGGGTATGCGCTCTCTTCCGGCGTACATTAGTGGGGTGGAGTGTTTTTTCATTAGACTTTATTTACACTATTGTATGCCAAAATAGATAGAGGTAGGGATCCCTAAGTCTCTCTTGTCCTTTTCTTTTCTTTTTTTCCCCTCTAGAACTTTTTGACACCTATCCCCAGCCTTCCTTGTGATTTGACTGTGTATATGTTTAGGGGTATTTCGCGTAGTCCCTTGTTGTCTACATTTTATCAATTTATACCAACGGTTGTCCCCTCAATTCATTTATGCTTCACAATAATGTCTCTTTGCCAGTCTGACATACTGTTTAAGCAAGAAGTGTCTTGCATAAAATATATCTGTTACCAGTTTATATTTTTACAGTACTCACCACCTCCCACTCTGTACGTTGTTATTACTTCAGTTCTGTTAGGTGTCCAGGTCAGTCTCTTTGGCTCACCTTGGCTTTGGCTCACCTTCGTCACTGCATTTAAGGACAATTCCTTTCCTGGCTCCTAGGTTTTTCTACCCCCTGAAACAATGAAGCGGTACAGCAATATGATGAAGGGAAAAAAGGCAGTGAAGCGGTGCAACAGGAAAAAAAAAAGAAAAAAAAAAAAAAAAGAGAACCGGGTGGAGAAGGGACAGAGCAGGGTAGGGTAGCAGGGTAGGGTAGGAACACTTTGGGGTATCGGGATATCCCCCCATCTCCTCATCCCTCGTTCCTGCAGGCAGATGCCGAAGGTCCTCTGAGCTTTCCCCACAAGCTCGAGACTCTCAGAGTAGCCGATCAGCCGAGCAGCTGCGTATCGTTGGGGCTCCCTGGCTCCTCCTCTTCTCTTCTTACAGATTCCACTGAGACCTAAGAGAAAATCTGGAATAGGGATTTATCCATCCACCCTCTTCCCCTGCATTAGCAGAAATTTTCTTTGTTGAGAAGAATGACCATCCTCTCAGACCCTGTGTAGATTACAGGAAGTTAAACAAAATTACCATCAAAAACTGCTACTGGCTCCCTCTCATACCCAAACTTTTTCAAAGATACGAGCCGCTCAAGTCTTCATTAAACTAGATCTTCGGGGTGCCTACAACTTAGTCCAAATTAGAGAGGGAGAGAAGTGGAAAAGGCTTTTTAAACCCGTTTAGGGCATTTTCAATATCCTGTAATGCCTTTCGGATTTTGCAATGCCTCGGCCACTTTCCTACACCTCATGAATGATTTCTTTAGAGAATTTCTGGATCACTTCATTATTGTCTCTCTCAATGATATTCTCATTTTCTCAGCATCTCTCAAATTGCACTGCATGCACTTAAAGTTTTGTCTACCCTCAGGAAGCATGGACTCTACGCAAAGGAGGAGAAATGTGAATTTGAAAAACAAACCATCCAGTTCCTAGGGTTGATTATTTCCACTGATGGTATCGCTATGGGGCACCAAAAGATGTCTTCTATCTTTGAATGGCCTGCCCCAGTGTATAAAAAGTGGATCCAAAGATTTATGGGGTTCACCAACTTCTACAGAAGATTCATTAAAGGGTTCTCATCCATCATTGCTCCCATTACCCAGCTCACATGTCAACACTCCTGATTCCAGTGGTCCCAGGAGGCTCAGGCGGCCTTTGACAGACTGAAATCCCTTTTCACCTCTGCTCCAGTACTTCAGCACCCAGTCCCCTCTCTTCCTTATGTTTTGGAAGTAGATGCCTCAGAGGTCGCCACTGGGGCAATCTTGTTGCAGCGTATGGGGCCTAAAACCTTGCTTCATCTGGTGGATTTTTTTTCTGAGTCAAACAGAATGGCATTATGATGTCGGTGATTGGGAGCTACTGGCTATAAAAACAGCCTAATGCCCCGTACCCACGAGCAGAAATTTCGCCAGCAAAAGTCAGATGAGAGCTTTTGTTCCGAAAATGCAACCGTGTGTATGCTCCATCAGACTTTTACTGGCAGAATTCCAGCCAGCAAAAGATTAAGGGCATGTTCTCAATTTTTCGGTTGGAAAAAGTTCTGATCGTCTGTACCAATTCCGACGTGCAAAATTCCTACGCATGCTCGGAAAAAATTCGACGCATGCTCGGAAGCATTGAACTTCATTTTCTCGGCTTGTCGTAGTGTTGTACATCACCACGTTCTTGACGGTCTAAAGTTCAGTGAACTTTTGTGTGACCGTGTGTATGCAAGCCAAGCTTGAGCGGAATTCCGTTGGAAAAACCATCCAAGATTTTTCCGACTGAAATTCCGCTTGTGTGTGCACGGCATTAGAAGAATGGCAATATCTTTTGGATGGAGAAGCCCATCCTGTGATGATATTCACAGATCATAAAAATTTAGAATATCTCAGGACTGCTAAACGCCTTGGGGTTCGCCAAGCACGATGGGCTTTCTTCTTCGATTTAGCTTTCACATCACCTACCGGCTGATTCTGGTACCTGATCTGCTGACCACTGGCTTCCTGACCTCTGCTAACGTCCCGACTATGCCTTCTGCTGTGCCCTGTCTGCTTGGATCTACCTTGGTGCCTACCTGCTGTACCCAGCCCACAGAACCTATTTACAGTACTCACCTGTTGCTTCAGCCTGGTGTACTTACCTACTGTATCCAGGCTGCTGCACCTACCATTGCAACCCGCTTCCTGCTGTGTGCAGTCTGCACCACTTTCAGCTCTCCTGGGTCCTACTGCACACCTTATCTGGTATTCACCTGCAGAGAGATCTCCACACCACTATCTCTCATCTGTGGCACATCTCTCATCTGTGGCAATCCCTGTTTCTTTAGGCTTTGTGTCCCCTTTTATCACCTTCAAGGGCACTGGGCACCCAGCTGCAAGGAGAGCCCTCTTAGCATTTCAGCATCAGGACCAGGCAATTTACTTGCCTAGATTATCTACTCAAATACTTTTTGACTTCTCTAGGCTATCTCCTAATGGGATACAAAAGTAAATTTCACATTTTAGCAATTAATATAGTAAACATTGGACAAATGTGTTCTCTCTCCAGTTACCTAAAGTATTCAATTTGGCTTCAGAAAGGGGTGCATTAAATTCCAAAACCAATAAAATTTCCTAACTACCCTTACTAATTTGCATGTCATGTTGTTATCAAAATCTTATGGTAAAATATGTAAAATTGTTTTTATTAAACCACATTTTTTTTTAGTCTCTGTGTCAAATAGGATTCATTTAGGGGCATGAGTCACCTGATGGCATTCACAGATATCTTGGCATAATCCAGTTTATAAAATGCACTTATGCCTTTTTCAGAGCAGTCTTATCACCTTTAGTTGCAGTCAAAATTTGATTTATTGGATTCATAAAATCAGTCATTACTACATTTTGTTCTAACCCTGGATTCAAGAGGGCTCATTTACCAAAGGATTTGATAAGGGTAACTCAAAAAAGTCTCTGAATATTTACATCAATTATCCAATCATGTTCAGATTAAGTAGGTAAACAAGGATTTTCCCTGATTGGATAATTGAAGTGAACCTTCACACATTTTATTGTATGTACATTCTCAATTACTTTTGTAGATCAGCCTCAAGGTATTCTTGCCTGATTGCTCTTTCTAAGGACTCGTTCACATCTAGTGTAGCAGGAGCATCATGTTTTTAAAGAGCATTTTTTCCATGTTTTTGGAGTGACATCATTCCATTGAGTGGGCTACCTTTTGTTCCAAAACTGTGCCAAAGTAGATCCTGTACCTTTTGCGGAGCCAGCTGTGGCATGTTTTTGGACAGTGGGAATTGCCATGTTTTTGTGAGTTTTTTTCACATGAGAAAATGCCCTTTTTTGACACATTTGGGGTGCCATTAAGTGTGAATGGAACACAACTGCACATTTTGAGTGATTTTGGTGTGATCCAGAAATGGATTTGCTTAGATGGAAATGGGCCCTAATACCCAATGCAGACAGAAAGAGAAAGAGCTGACTTCAGATGCAAAACATTGGATACATGTTTGATCAACAGCACCAATTAATGTTAGGCCAAATATATAAAATTTATAAATTAAGAAAAAAAAATGATAATTCCTTAAAAATGTCATTATCTTTTAAGTATTATTTGCATTTGCAGGGGGCTGCACATACAGGGGTTCTTCCAAAGAAGTGGCATTCTTAAAATAAGTGGCACTTCTGCTCTTGCGCCATCTATCTGAACACTTTCTTCTCTCTTCACAGGTAATCTGCGTTTATATTCCCATGTCCTGCAAACTGAAAATTGACTGACCGCTTACATACATTTTTGGTAATCTGCGTTTATATTCCCATCTCCTGCAAACTGAAAATTGACTGACCGCTTACATACATTTTTGGTAATCTGCGTTTATATTCCCATGTCCTGCAAACTGAAAATTGACTGACCGCTTACATACATTTTTGGTAATCTGTTTGTCACCGCTGTCTCAACTACATCTGTAGCCATGCTCACATTATTTCAATGTTTATTTAGCCATTAAGTCTTACCTAAATTATGGGTTTCCTTATCTTTACAATTTTGGCCTTTTAGTCCCCTTGCAGTTTGATTGTGGTGTGAAAGTTATGCCCTGCTTGCTGTGTTCCTAATATGCCCTCCTAATTGATTAATTGCCAGATTCCATCCACACCCAACACAGTATATAACAAGGCTTTCTTTACGGGGCTGCACATACAGGGGTTCTTCCAAAGAAGTGGCGTTCTTAAAATAAGTGGCACTTCTGCTCTTGCACTTCAGCGATTTGCACAAAGCAAACCATAGCAGATTGCAGGTGATCTCATTTTCATATTATCTCTCCTTCTCTGAAACATGCACTCTTTACCTCTCCTCCTCTTCACAATTGCAGCCTCTCTCCTCAAGCTCTCTTTTCTACATCCCTCTGCTCCACCACACAATCTGTACATATCACCCTCACTTCTCCCCTCCCCCTATTACTGCACTCATCACCTCTTTCTAACTCTAAGCCCACTTGCTAACATACCCCCCAGGATACTGAAGCACGTCCCCTCATACAAATCATATTCTCATATTACCTCCCTCACTCTTCTGCTTCTCCTAATCGCTGGAGATATTTCCCCAAACCCTGGGCCTCCCTTATTTAACTGTACCCAACACACCCATCACCATCACCCTACATCCTCTGGCAGTAGTCGCAATCTACACAATTTAGTCTCCATTCCTCTTCTTGCCAACACCAGCCTCCCTCTATCCTGCACCCTCTGGAACGCCCGCTCTGTCTGCAACAAACTCACTGCTGTTCATGACCTCTTTGTCACTAATTCCTTCAATCTACTTGCTCTCACCGAAACCTGGCTCCACGAATATGACACCCCTTCTCTTGCTTCCCTCTCCCAGGGTGGCCTTCACTGGACTCACTCCCCTAGGCCTAATGGACGCAAGGGAGGTGGAGTGGGATTCCTCCTATCCCCCCAGAGCACCTTCCAGGTTATTCACCCTCCACCCTCTTTTTCCCTCTCATCATTCGAAGCCCACTGTATACGTCTATTCTCTCCTACTTCCCTAAGAATTGCTGTGATCTACCGGCCCCCTGGACCATTATCGACTTTCCTTGATGAGTTTTCTGCCTTGCTACCCTACTTTCTCTCTTCGGATATTCCAACAATCCTTCTCTGTGATTTCAACATCCCTACTAGTACAAACACTCCTGCTACTTCTAAACTTCTTAGTCTAACCTCTTCATTTGACCTGAAGCAATCTCTCCCCTGTCCTGCCCCAACCAAGCCACGTCCATCTACAATAAATCTCTGTCCACCACCCTGGACAAGCTCGCTCCCCTCACTACACGCAGAATCAGGCCTCGACCCCTACAACCCTGGCAAACAGATGACACCAAAAGTCTCAAAAAACGTAGTCATGCTCTTGAGCGTCTGTGACACAAGACTAAGTCTCTCAAAGACTTCAATCAATACAAATCTGCCCTCCAAAAATACTATTCTTTCCTATTTTACAACTCTTATTAACACCTTCTCATCCAATCCCCGTAAACTCTTCTCTACCTTCAACTCTCTACTTTGTCCTCCACCGCCTCCACCCACTGACTCACTCACTGCCCAGGAGATTGCTAATCACTTCAAAAACAAGATTGATACAATCCGTGATGAAATCTCCATTCTACAGGTATCTCCCCCAGCTAAGACCCCATGTCAACGGGTACAACTGACACTCCCCCTATTCAAATCTGCTACTACAGATGAAGTTGCTAAACTCCTTTCTATCGCCCACCTAACCACCTGTCCCCTGGACCCTATTCCCTCTCAAATGCTACGGTCACCCTCTGACCCCATCCTACACTCTCTAACCCACATCTTCAATCTCTCCCTCACCTCTGGCATCTTTCCCGACGCTCTAAAACATGCACTGGTCACCCCCATACTCAAAAAGCCGTTCTTGGACCCTACCAATCTTAACAACCTATGCCCTATCTCCTTGCTCCCCTTTTCCTCTAAACTCCTTGAACGCCTGGTTTACAACCAACTGAGTGACCACCTCATTAAAAACAACCTTCTTGATCCCCTTCAATCTGGATTCCGCCCTCAACACTCCACAGAAACTGCTTTTTTAAAACTCACAAATGACCTACTAACTGCAAAAACCAATGGACACTATTCTGTACTCCTACTTCTGGATCTTTCAGCTGCCTTTGACACGGTTGACCACCCCCTCCTCCTCAAAAAACTTTACTCCCTCGGTCTCCGTGACTGTGCTCTTCAGTGGCTCTCATCCTACCTATCCCAACGCACCTTCAGTGTCACTTACAATTCTACTTCCTCCACTCCTCTTTACTTCTGTTCCGGGTCCCCCAAGGCTCTGTTCTTGGACCTCTTTTATTTTCAATCTACACCTCTTCCCTGGGTCAGCCTCTCACGGCTTTCAATATAATTTCTGTGCTGATGACACGCAAATCTATCTCTCCACCCCTCAACTCACTCCATCAGTCTCTTCACGCATCACTAACTTACTAACCGACATATCTGTATGGATGTCACACCACTTCCTCAAACTCAACTTGTCCAAAACTGAGCTTATAATATTTCCTCCCGCACGTGCCTCTTCCCTTGACTTCTCTGTCAAGAGCAATGGCACAACCATCCACCCGTCCCCACATGTCAGGGTGCTAGGTGTTATCCTGGATTCTGAACTCTCCTTTCAGCCCCACATCCAATCACTTTCCAAAGCTTGCCGCCTCAACCTCCGCAACATCTCTAAACTACGTCCCTTTCTAACCAATGAAACCACAAAGCTCCTGATTCACTCCCTGGTTATCTCTCACCTTGACTACTGCAACTCACTCCTCATTGGCTTACCTTTAAACAGACTATCCCCCCTGCAGTCCATCATGAATGCTGCTGCCAGACTTATCCACCTTACAAACCGCTCAGTGTCTGCTACCCCTCTCTGCCAATCCCTCCATTGGCTGCCACTCGCCCAATAAATTAAATTCAAAATACTAACAATAAGTTACAAAGCCATCCACAACTCTGCCCCCAGCTACATCACTAACCTAGTCTCAAAATACCAACCTAATCGCCATCTCCGTTCCTCTCAAGACCTCCTGCTCTCTAGCTCCCTCATCACCTCCTCCCATATCCGCCTCCGGGACTTCTCCCGAGCCTCGCCCATCCTCTGGAATTCCCTACCCCAATCTGTCAGACTGTCTCCAAATTTATCCACTTTTAGGCGATCCCTGAAAACTTTCCTCTTCAGAGAAGCCTATCCTGCCTCCATCTAACAACTGCACTATTTTCTCCATTAGCTCATCCCCCACAGCTATTACCCTTTTGTATAACTTGACCCTTCCTCCTAGATTGTAAGCTCTAACGAGCAGGGCCCTCTGATTCCTCCTGTATCGAATTGTATTGTACTTGTATTGTCTGCCCTAATGTTGTAAAGCGCTGCGTAAACTGTTGGCGCTATATAAATCCTGTATAATAATAATAAATAATAATAATAAAGTATTAATATTCATATGAGTTAAATCTATGGCTCCTCTACTAATACAGTTACAGGGATTGGCTTATTTTGTAATATCTTATAACCATTTTACTAAATTCTTCAGTATAAAGTAATGAGAAAAACAGTTCAACACAGTGTTGCATTACCAACATTGATTAACTGCTTATTAATATTCTAAATCGACATCTCATTGTACAACCCACTGAGAACTGTCACAAGGGCTGCTACATGTGTGGTATTTTACAACATACTGAGTAGCCAAAATATTCTCTAAGCATTCCCAGCAATGCTAACGATGATACAAAGAAATATAACCTCTGCTATATATTCAGTAAAACAAATATCTAATTTTTTAAAATAATAAATGATGTCAAATCCAACTATGGCTCTTCTAGGTATGGAAATTAATTTTCTCTTCAGATACTTTGCAGCTCAAACTTTGATTACAGCGAACTTATTGATAGACTGCTAAATCAATAAATAGCATGCTATTTCAAAATATCTGAAATTATGTTAAAAACATGTTATTTTTTTATTTAGGCACACATTGTAAGTGAATGCAAATTGCTAAAATCATAGCTGAAAAACAAGTGTAAACTGTAGAGAAGGTTTTATGACCACAAACAAATCAACTTAGTAATAGCACCTCATCCCTTAATAGATTGTATACAGGAAAAGAGAAATGGGATTTTCAGGGTACAGTTTGATTTGAAAAATAGTAATAACAACTATATTATGTAAGAAATATTATTATTATTATTATTATTACAAGTATTGACAAATATAAACTATACATGCGCGTGTCTGCAATCAGGACAACACTCCTTACCTTGGTCTCTTGAAAGAATCAAATATACAACTTATGGATCAAGGTATCCATATACGCCCAAAGAACCATATGCTAGGGGTGACCATAGGGGGCATTCAAGGACCAACTGAATAACAAATTGAATCAAATTTAGTTTAAATATAGACATTAAACCGATCTCCACACAAAGGAGCCAAGTATATAAAAAAGAAATCAACTTACAGAAATAAAATTCTGTGGTAGACTCAGAATCAGGGGACAAAGGCTGTCAAAGAATGCCAGGGTCTATTGATAAAACTATCCAAAAAAACGAACACAAAAAGCAAAGACTTATTAGAGAACAAACAAGTAACTTATGAAGCACTTGCAGTTTATAAAAAAAAAAAAAACAAATTGGGTATTTTATCAACAGAGCAAAAACTACTAAATGTGTTCTCTAAAACAGCAACAGCATAAATCAAAGGCATAGTTTTGGAAATATAAAGGTAAAGATTTTTTCAAATCTGAAAATAGCAAATGGTTACCTGGTATTCAATAGCAACATGCATGTGTCCCTGGGTTCCAGCAGCATCTAATAGCTGGAACCAGTGGCCCTAAATACCCCCATCTGGTCTAGACATGAGGACCATACTGCAAATGCGTGAGCAGCATCACGTCTGCTCCTTTACACGTCGCCGCTGGGTCCTAACCATTGGCTCCAGAGGGATTGGCGTCGTTCCCTCTGGTGGATGGAGGGAAAGTCTCACCGCATCTGAAAGGGATGTGAAGAGACCCTGTGAAAAGGAGAAAATAGAAGCGAGGCGGCAACACGCATTCAGGACGGTAAAACGGGCGTCTGGCCAATTATAGCACAGGCGCCCTGGGCGTCCATATGGTCATCCCAAAGATAAACCACGCGCTCAATAGGGCTTAAAGATGGAAGGGATTTTTGAGGGGGATGGATTTCAACAGGATCAGACAGTGTGATTAGGTGCAGACACGCACATATATTTACAAGAAGATTCATACTAGTCTCAGAACAATACATTTATTAAGAGTAAAGCGGGCAAAAATAGAAAATAAAAATAAAATAAATTCATCAAAAGACATGTCAGGTTTTTAGGCTTTAGTTAATTAGTTAATCAGTAATGGTAATGGTTTGATTTGATACATGTGTGGTGATATGTTGGGTGGGGATAAGAGAGGAAAATGATGTTGGGTTCTCCACACACAGCCAGAGAAGCCTGATGAAGAGCGATTCACGCTCGATACTGTACAGTAGCTTGCACGTCTGCACTTTCAAATTTTGTATGATTGGAACTTTGAAGTAAAAGAAATATTTGCATCAAGCATCGGTCCATGGTTTTTTTTTATATATATATATATATATATATATATATATATATATATATATATATATATATATATATATATAATCTCTAATATATTGGTCAAACAATCTATGCATTAATAACCTGTAAAGTATGGCATAAGGTCCAATATTTATAGGTATTAATTAGGAGATTAAATAAATCAAATCAAATCTCGCATTTATAAACCAGGTATAGGGGGGAGAAGGGAAAGGATGGGAGGGCAGAAATTCATGACATGAAAGGAAAGAAAGGGGAAGAAAAATGGGGAGGGAAAAAAGGGAAGGGAAGGGGGAAGGGGAGAGGGAAAGAAAGGGGAAAGCAGGAATGGGGAAGGGGAAAAAAAGGAGGGTGAGTGGAAAGGAAAAATGGTGGGGGGGAAAAGGGGGGTATAAAAGGGGAGTAAAAAAGGGAAGGAAAGAGCAAAGTTGATAGTGAAGGGCCAGTAATGTCAATCAGATTGATATCTATCAATATTATAGGAAGGGTTTCATTCAATCCGTGGTAAGCTGTCGCTTTCAATAGATAAATCCATCATGATTCTAATTGTAAGAGCTTTTGATCATTACTGCCACCTCTAACATCAGTAGGGATATGTTCTAAGGCCATAAATTTTATAGTGTGTAAGTTGAAACCATGTAACAACCCCACATGGCGACTATGGGGGTTTCCATCTTAGGTTTCTTAATAAGGGATATATGATCGTTTATTCTGTTAAAGAAGGGTCTCTTAGTCTTTCCGATATAGAAGCACTTACAGGTACATTTCATCAGGTATACAATACCAGGAGCTTGGCATGTCACTCTATGTCTAATCCTATGGATTTGACCATTAGGTAGTTCTATCTCATTATTATTTGGCATAAAACAACAAATGCCACATTTTTTGCATGCAAAAAATCCACATGGTAAAGTAGATGATGTTAAAGTTTTGTAATGACTTTGGACCAAACGGTCCTTTAGGGATTTTGCTCGTCTATAGGTTATTTTTGTCTGTTTTTCTACATATTTGTTTGCTATAGGATCTGCCTGTAAAAGTGGTCAATATTTATTAATAATTTGTCTTATTTGTCTATGTTGCTTTGTGTAAGACATAATTATTCTTACTGGTTGTGATATGGGCTTACTTTTCTTTTTGAAAATTAGAGTATCCCTAACATGGGCTCTGGCCCTATTAAATGCTTTTTTTGAGAATACTATGGGTATATCCCCTTTCACATAACCATAAAAACTTAAGATCCCTACAGATGCATTACTGGTCACGATAGATGTCGAATCTCTGTATAGCTCGATTCCCCACGATAAAGGCCTGGCAGCTATCAAGCACATCATGCAAAATACTAAAAACATAGATCCAAGCTATGGAGAGTTCATCATTTCACTGCTGGAGTTCATTTTGACCCATAACGTATTCACGTTTAATGGCTCCCACTACCTCCAGGTGCAGGGGGTTGCGATGGGGACATGTTGTGCCCCATCTTATGCCAACCTGTACCTGGGGGAGTGGGAAACCATGTTCCTTAGTGATGAGACTCTATCGATGTACATGGACCACATTCTTGGGTGGTACCGGTACATCGATGATATATTCATCATCTGGGATGGACCAGTAGACCTCCTCCAGCAGTGCCTCCTGAGGATGAATCATAATGATTTTAACTTAAATTTCACCATGTCTTTCGACACACAACGTGTCACTTTCTTGGATGTAGAAGCATACAAAGGAGAGGGGGGAGCTATTTTGAGCAGGCTATATAGGAAACCCAAAGGTAAGGTAAGGCCTTAATTTAAAACGTGATACGTGACACTACAAAGCAAAAATTAACTGATGCAATAAATAATAAATAAATATAACACGGCCATGAGAATGAATGAGTATAAGTATAACCTCCTAGCAATTTAGTGAACCTAGCAATAAACAACGTTAATCATATGGTGCAATACATATAAATAAAGGAATAATAAAAACTGCGTGCAAACAATGCTCAAACAAAGTGACAAAGTGCAATGAAGTATTCCAATCAAATGGGTCTGTGCCCAATATTCTATAAAAAGTGACAAATGTGCAAGAGCATCCAACAAAGTAAACCATAAATGTCCCAAAGAGTAAAGTGCAAAAACAGTGCTAACACGGACAGTCCTTGATAAAACTAGAATGTGTGACAACAACGGTTTAGCATGCGGCGTTGCAGTTAAAGTGCTCAGCATGGGTAACATCATAGGTGTCTTCGTGTGCATACACACAGGTGAGCAATGGCCCCTTACCTTAGGGTAATAGGGCAAGCGCATGTAATCATTTAAGCCTTTGGGGTGTCCACCTAGGGGCTCCAGCGCGTCCCTCACCGTCCTAGATCCGAGATGTGGTTCCCTCAGATAAGGAGCAGGAGGGGGGGTTGGTATATGAAAAGCAGGAAGGATCCCAATAGTGTAATATCGTTTAATCAGATAAGTTTTATTTAAAAGTAACAGGTACTCACATTAAAAAATGAAAACAGCGATTTCGGAACCGTAAAAACTTAAGATCCCTACAGATGCATTACTGGTCACGATAGATGTCGAATCTCTGTATAGCTCGATTCCCCACGAAGAGTAAAGTGCAAAAAACAGTCAGAATCATTACAAAATATAACAACCAAGAAAAACAAGTCAAAAATATTATAGAAAAATACTGGCATATGCTGCAATGTGATCCAGCACTGGGACCATTTGTCCCTCCTAAGCCCCGTTTTACCTTCAAACGAGCTACATCTTTAAGGGATAGAATTACCACCAGTGAATACAAAGGGGAATCAAACAAATCTCACTGCAAATATAGAGGCACTTTCAAATGTGGCGCTTTCAAATGTGGAGGGTGTAACTTTTTGTCAATACATGCTCACACAAAAAAATCCCACCCTCCTCAACGGTCAAACGTTCTACCCTAAACATTTTTCCAACTGTAGAACTCATGGTGTGATATACATGCTTCTATGCGAATGCACATGCTTCTATATTGGCAAAACAAAGGTGGAATTCTGGAGAAGAGCTTATATGCACATAACATCTATGAAAACCTGCGACCCTAATCTCCCCCTTGGGAGACATACCACACTAGTACACAATGGAAAGCTTCCAACAATAAGATTCCTCATACCGCGTGCACCCGAGTCCCAGAGGGGGAGACTGGAACAAAAGCCTACTACAGATGGAATCACGATGGATATATAGATTAAAGGCTACTCAACCTCCGTGCTTGAATGAAACAATATGGTTCAAGCCATTTCTTGAGGGTTTTTCCTCAGGGGGTAGAGAACAATAATACTAAAATCTGTCCTCTCTCCCACATTGATCTCCCCTTCAAACTCTGGGATTCGGATGCAAGCGTTTTAGTTACATCTATCCATCCTTAGCTTCTAAGGCTGGAACAAATAGGACAATGATGATTTTCTGTGAATTATTACCATTTTAGTGCATTACCATACTATCACCATATTACTCTATCATTGTATTTGTATACGGCATGGTAACCACATGTATGACGTGTCATGTTTAATATATGTATCTTTTGGCATGCATGTGGACACAGGAGCACAGATCATTATATATATATATATATATATATATATATATATTATACGTGACATCGCATTTTCGGTACTATAGAATACATATCACTTGATACGTTAAACAAGTGAAAGCTGCTCCCCAGTGAAAGAAACTTTCTTTGTTGATTTTGCCGTTAACCTCCTCTGTCTGTATATGCCACACTAATGTTATGATCTGGACTCTTTTGCTCATTTGCACTCTCTGATATCTAATAAGAAATGTTGTTAGTATTGTTTTTCAAAAAATTCCGGTTGATCCTGCCATTAACCTCCTCTTTCTGTTTATATTAAAACACTTAGTCCGAGGACCTGGACTCTCTGCTTACCTACACTTTCTGATATGTATCCAATAAGAAAATGTTGTTTTCATTGTTTTCCTGTGAAAGAAACCTCCGTTGATCCTGCCATTAATTTTCTTTTCTTGTGTATACTATGACTTGGATCTTCTACCTGTATACAACTATCTGATATGTAAACCTATGTATTCTCTAATATGTAAATGCAAATCCCAAAATGTCATCTATACCTGTGAGACCCTGCCTGTCACCAGTATTCTCTAGCTCCTAGAAAATCACAGAACTATTACTACATTTGTATTCTCATCCTTTATGTTTAAGTGGATGTTTTTATAACATCACACTACTACCTTTAACTTGACGCTCGCCCGGCACAAAAAGCCGCCCAGGTTACACAACCCCTGGCGGCGCTATGTGAGGCTACAGTCTATATCCATCCTAGACTGGCCTCCATCTTGCGACCCTGGCGGACATGCGCGGTCTGCCAGGGAAGCATTCTGTGTCGGCGGGTGGAATGGGCGTGCTAACGTCCCGACGCATAGGCTCGCGCATGCACGCCGCGGACGGGACGGCGCTCACTCCTCCCAGGGGGCCATACATGGCTCGTACCTGCTTCCTCTCCCTCCCACTAAGATCAGCTGTTGTAATAAGACATCAACAGCTGATTGGGGGAGAGAGGCTTTTCAAACCAGCTGATTCTCATGCCGGACATCCTCCACATGCTGCGGGATGATACCAGCCTGAACAGCTACTTGATCCGACCTACTTCTATGCCATGTAAGTTAATAACTTTTATTCATGAACTGTGATACTAACCTAAGCTGGCCAACCTTACTCTTATTACTGTAGCTATGCCTGGGACTTCTCTTGCTTGATTGAGCTAACACTAGACTGATATATAGACGCTCTTCAACACCCTATGTATTACAATTAACTTTCACTAAAGTTTATCAGTTCTATTCAGAGGCTACATAACTACAATAATTCCTTCATTTCTCCATTCATTCACTGCCTGGAGAAACTAGTACCTGAATATGCATCTCTACACTATATAAACGAACAGATATTATCTAATGGCTATGTATTTTTCATCCTAAATCTGCTAACCATATTTACAATTGGGTTTCATCTGGGATCTTCTCGGCTACTCCCAGTTAACCTGATAGATTAACCATATATAGGATCAACTACATGACAACCACTATACTCTAGACTAAGCTTCACTATACATATCCCATATATGGTAAGTGTATCTCTATCAAGCAAATCAAGTCCCATCTGGCTATACAGTTTCACAGTATTTATATCACCCCTTTTAAATAACTTTCTAGCGTAAGGACACAATAACTTAAAACAATATTTGAAATCTAAATAGGTAACTAATTGAACACCCTATTTTACCTACCGTCTCTCTAGCTATCAAATACACATCTATGAACATCAACTGTTGAGCCACCTCCAGGTATGAATTTAATCCTGTGAATTAACTTCCTTATTATATTAAAATAGGACCCCTTACTATATATTTATGTTATCACATTCTTTGCAGGGTTTGCCTCTCGGCCTCAGTGGAGCCTCAAGAACCTAATTTACGCCCACATTTTTTGGGGCTCTCTTTTCTGTTTGAAGAGAACAACGTGTATATATTTTTTGTGGAGTAAACTCCAATGATACCTTTATACAGATCTACTCCACCCTTAATTCATAGGTGTTTGTTCATGTCGGAATAAGGAGCATACTGGGCAGACAGACTTTGTCACTGTCGGTGTTTTTAATCAGAAACTTTATGGAATGTCAAGTCAGCCAACACAGTGTTTAATGTAAGTGTATCAGACATGAAAATTATATTATAAAATGTTTTATTGATGGATATTCACATGCTGATTATCATCTTCTCAATATATTCTCTTTAATATAGAATTATTTCAAGTATACATCACCCCTGAGGAAGGAGTTTAACTGACTCCGAAACACGTTGGGTGCAAAAGTACTGCTTCAAAACACTGTACACATATCACTGTAACATTGATTGACCTACATTCCTAACAATAGATGCTATAGTTTTGTCATATTTTACTGTGTCAATTTAAAAAATTATATTTGTACCAAGTATACCTTTTTATGGTTTTTACACGTGCCTAAAAAGTCCACCATTAGGGGACCCCCTTTGTTGTTGTGTATAAATAATTTTGTATGTGGCACAAATTCACAGTCAGATGCTGATCTACACTATATATTATAACCGTAAATAGAGGACCTTCACCTCAGTTTTTTAAAGTCCTCATCCATACTACAGTTTCATCTGTTTCAACAAAAATCTGAATATCCAAAAAACTGATCATTTTCTTATCACATAGCATTGTAAATTTGAGGTTGTATTTATTGTTACCCAAGATTTCCATAAATTCAATCAACTCCTGATGTGTACCTGACCATATCATTATAATATTGTCAATATAGCGATGGAACGTTACTATATAATCCAAATATTTTTGATATGTTCTCTTGCAAAAAGGTCTCTCTACCACCCCCCAGGTACAGGTTGGCATACGATGGGGCACAACGTGTCCCCATCGCTACCCCCTGCACCTGGAGGTAGTGGGAGAGAGCTACATAAATACATTCCTTGTAAGGATAAACTTTAATAAATCCAAGATAAATTCATTATACTTATATGCGGTTTGACCCTGTTCATGTAGGTGCTCTGCTACAACTTGCAATCCCATGTCATGTGGGATCGCGTTGTAGAGGCTCTCCACATCAACAGTGAAGGGGCTCTCCACATCAACAGTGACAAGCCATGCATCCTCAGGGATGGAAATGCCTTTGATTGTTCTAATGAGATCAATTGTATCCTGCACATAGGAAAATAAAGATTTAACATGGGGGCCTAGATAGGTATCAATTAAGCTACTTGCATTTTCTGTTAAACATCCACATCAGTAAATGATGGGACGACCGGGGGGATTTGTTAATGACTTTTGGTAAAGCATAAAAGGTCGGGACTTTAGGTTCTTTGACGTCCAAGGAAGTCTAAGTTGATTTATCTATCCAGTTCTTAGAATAAGCTTTTAAGATGATGTTTCTATATTCTTTACAATAGGACTCAATGACTGTTACTGAAATGGGTCTATACCACTCTCGATTTTGGAGAATTCACAGACACATTCTTTCATAATCATTGCAGTTCATTACCGCCAAATTACCACCTTTATTGGCTGATTTAATTACAAGTTCAATGTTGATACCCTGCTAGTATAGTAGAAGAAGCCTATGAACTATACCTTCATGGGAAACCTTCACTCCCTAACCCTCCTCCTATAAATTGTCCCATACGATTTGTTACAACTTTCCATTCCCAACACAAAAAGATGAAGAAGATCCTGCTAAAGCATTGGGACATTCTTCAACAAGACCCTCACCTCAAATCCATTCTCCCCACACATCCACATGTTACTTACCGTAGAGCCCCTAACCTCAAAAATAAAATTGCTCCTAGCAAATTGAAAACCTCTCCTACCTTTCCGCCCATCATTCTGCTTATCCCTCTGGTAGGGATGTACCAATGCCACAAGAAACTTTTTAAAACATGCCATTTTGTTCAGCATGGCCAAAATCTTTCTCCACCAAAGGCCATACCTACCTTTTGAAAGACTTCTTCAACTGTTCATCTGACCACGTGGTATATGGCCTAACCTACCCCAGTGGCCTCATATACGTTGGCTGTACCATTCAGCCCCTCAGACAGTGCTTTGGGGAGCATAGGAGGTACATTGAGCGCGGTACAGACCCCCACAGTGTGCCCAGACATTTTGCCACGGTCCACAAGGGTTCTACTCTTGTGTTATCTGTTTGAGTTATAGAACAGATCTCTAGGTCTCCCGCCTGTCGAAAGGTTTAAGAAATTGTGTGCGAGAGAGACCTATTGGATCTATCGTTTGGATGTTCTCTCACCTGGAGGCATCAATGAGTGTATCGAAACATCTGCTATTCTGTGATACTTGTATGTATATGCTTATGTGTTTATTCCATGGGTACATCACTAGTGTATTATGTGATAATAGTGTGCGCATCCTTTTCAGCCCCTCTCCCCCTCTTTCCTTCCCCCTCCCCTCCTTCTTTGTCCACATTTACGTTTGTTCTTTCTACTTTCTTTTTTCCCCCTTCCCCCTCCCTTTTTTTTTATCCCCCTTCCATTAACCCCCCCATCTTCCGCCCCCCCTCCCCCCCTCATTCTTCATTTTTTTCCCCCCATCCCTTTTTCCCGAGATTGTTCTCCCACACTCTTCTTATGATATCCCTTTAGAGGGATATATATTATAGTCATTATAGCCTCCTTCCAGCCTTTTTCCCTAACACACATACTACCACACATATTGGATCTGTGCTTGTATGTGTGTGTATATATACATAACAATATATACATTTTAATTTTCTTTTAGTTACCCATGTTTTTATTAATAGCCCTTTGTATTTATAGTCCATCTTTTAATTATATTCCATTTAATTCCCAATACCAGACATCCATTGTATCCATCCTATGATTTCATTTTAATCATGCCCCTCTTTCTCTATATGTGCTTTTTTCTGTACTTTCACTTCGTTCTTTTTCCTGTTCTGTTCACATGCTCTTCGTTATTGCTGACACAATTGCGTACAGCTCTTCTTTATGGCCACTCCCCCCACTCCCTCCCATATATTCCCCTCACTAGTCCCATGTTAAATTGACAAAGGAGTGCAGCCGTCATGTCACTCATGGCTTTCGGACTCAGGAAACGCGTCTAGTGTGTGACGTCATCACTCCTCGCCTGGATTACTGTGTGCTTTCCAAGCCTCATTCTGGTATCCCTCCATCGCTGCCGGCCGCTGTATACAGTGCATCTGAAGACCAGTCTGATGACACACATCCATGGCCAGGAAGATTGACCTCACGGACCCCTTTGGGTACATTTGGGACTCCTATATACCTTTATAACTCAACCTAAATGTGAGTGCAATCTTTGTTGCTGCTTTTCTAATTAAAATTGTTTTTAAGTCTGCACCCAGAGGCGCTTCCGTTTCTTTGTTTTTTTAGTGTCTCTCCTCATGCTGTTAGTGTGAGGAAAGAAATGCTGATAACCGTCTTGTGTTTACATCATGATCAGCTATGATTGGACACAGCTGATCATGTGGTAAAGGGCCACTGTGATTGGCTCTTTACTCATATCTGTGATCAGCTGTGTCCTAAGGACACAGCGTTCACAGTGTGTGCTACCCACGTACTGCAGTGGGCGCGATCACGGGAGGACATCATATGACACCCTCCCAAAACTGGACGACTGCTCTGAAGCCATCATTTGGCTATAGCATGGTCGGGAAGTGGTTAAGCATTGGGGATTATTTACAAATGGAAAAGAGTCTGTTCACCTAGCAAAATGAATGAATTTTGAAAAGGGAATTTTTGTAAAAAAACGAAAAGTTGGGTTTATTCTCAATACTGAATAATCATGTGTGAGGGAGATAAAAAAACAAAACAAAAAAAAAGCAGAAAAAGAACATCTCTAATTTCTTTAGTAAATCAACCCCAATGTGTTCCACCAAGTCTTATCAAATGCACAAATATGGGCTAATGTGCTTTTCACACTAGGTTGTTTTTTCTGTAGCTCCAGTCTATCCGTGTCTATGGCCTTTGTACCAAAAACAGTCCCGGCCTAAAAAAGACCTGCAATATATTTAAAGTAGAACTATACTAAACAAATGTTAATGCCTGAACACAATTTTAGAACTTTGATATGTATTTCCTGTACATATAATCACAATGACTTTGTATCTTTGTGGATTATACCTTGTTTTTTGGGACAAATTGGGCTTCTCTACCCAAAATATACCAATCCTGACCCTTTGACCCCAACCTTTGGTCTTTACCTTGATCATAACACTAACCCTGACACTGACCTAGACCAAACCTTGATCTAGACTTTTTTTGTTTTTATTTTAAATTTTTTTACACGCTTGTTTTGTTTACACCTTTCCCTCCTGCAAAGAGAGAAAGATACAATGTATTTTTCTCTCTATTTGGAAGAGAAAGAAAACCCAGGAGCAGACTTTACAGTGTCTGATCACTGTGATAGGCACAGCGAACAGGTGCTTGGGAACCGGTAGTCCTGGGTCCTGATCGTTAGTACAAGACTTGGGGCTCTTGGTGAGAGCCCCGTCTATGTGCTGTGAGCACATTGTGTGGTGCACTCCCATTACAAAGAGAGGTACACAGACATGAGGTTGCATATCTGCATACAGTCAGTGGGAAGGGGTTAAGCAATCTGTGATTTCACAGAGTATGATGGTTGAAAACCCTAAACTCTCCATCCTTTTTGTATGGCCAACTTCCCCTCCACTCTGATGTCATCCCCTTTTCATGACCACCACTTCAGACTAGACATCATCATCACCAGGAATTGAAGGAGATGTCACATCAAAAACAGAATTTGTTTTACTCTGCAGCTCCTTAGTCACATTCACCTTCACACAAGATGTTGAAGATGGCTAAGTAGTGGAAAAAATTGTCTTGTGCCATTTGCCACTGAACTCCGAAAATTTCCTCACCAACCTGAAAATGTGAATTATATATGAAGGAATTATTTAGCACTCCATTGACTAATGTTACCAGTGGACTGTTTTTTGAATGCCATTTTGAATCATAAGAGCCAGTATTTTATATACCCTCTTATGTGCTCCAGGTAAAATAAAAATAACAAATAAACTTGTAATGTTGAATTACTACTATCAAACTGTGCAAAAATGCAGTGGTAATTTGTCAGACCTTCAGTGAACTACAAATGGAAATCAGCATTATTAGGCTCCCTGAAGGGAATTATTTTTAATAGACTTCAAAGATAAAGCAATTATATGTGTCAAAATGCAGAAATAATTTTTTAGATCACAGGACATAAAGACAATGGTCTTAAACAAGCCTGTCAGCCAAGAAAACATGCCAGTAAATCAAGAAGTCAACATATTTTTGTTTTGTTTATGTATTACTATTAATTGAACCTTATTTGGCAGGAATGCTTAATAGCACTTTTCTGTGCTGCAAATGGCATAAACAAAACAGTACTGTTACTAGCTTCAGTGTTGTGGTATAACACACAACCTATAACCAACACAGATTTTTTATAAAAAGTGAAAAGCTATGATTGTATAAATTTTTTTTCAACCTATGATACCCCTAGAAAAGCCCTGAAGCAACCACATTACTTCAGAAGCCATATAATTAATTGGACGATGCCCACCTGTGTACACTAAAAGTGTCAGACAATCTCAAATGAATGTCACCTATTTCTGATAGATCACAAAATTTATTAAAACATGCCTTAATAAAGTGCAGAATGAAGACCAAAGAGCTATCAAAACATGCCTGACATAAAATTGCAGAAACGCTTTTATAAAAAAATATGTGATTAAAAATAAGAAGGAATGTATAAATGGTTTAGTACACACTCTTTGTTAACCACTTAAGCCCCGGACCATTTGGCTGCCTAAAGAGCAGAGGACTTTTTACAATTTGGCACTGTGCTGCTTTAAATGGTAATTGCGCGGTCATGCAATGTTGTACCCAAACGAATCTTGCGTACTTTTTTTTCCCACAAATAGTGCTTTCTTTTGATGGTATTTTATTGCCTCTGCAATTTTTATTTTTTGCGATATAAATGGAAAAAGACCGAAAATTTTGAAAAAAAAAATATTTTCTACTCTTTGTTATAAGAAAAATCAAATAAAACGGAAAATTTATATCAAATACTTACCGTAATTTTCCTTTCCTGATAGGCTCCATGGCAGCATACGTGTGGGTAGGCTCCGCCTCCATAACTACCCAATAGGACCCCCTCTCCCATAAATCTTTGCTCTAGGCTGCTATCCATGTTCTGTAACTAGCCTACTCCAGACATTTTGGGAAGGACTCCTGCTGCCATGGAGCCTATCGGGAAAGGAAAATTACGGTAAGTATTTGATATAAATTTTCCGTTTTCCTGACAGGCTCCATGGCAGCATACATGTGGGAAATAACTCGCCCAAAAATACACACGGGCGGGCAAAAATGTTTGAGCAAAGAAACCAAATTTATTTTACATTGTCAACCGACAATACTTGTAAACCAAAATTAATAGATGACAGAGCCGCAGGCTCAACACAATAATGAGAAACAAATGTGTTAATAGAAGACCAGGAAGCCGCTCTACAAATGATTTCAGGCGCGACATGCCGGGAAGCTGCCCACGAGGTCGAGATACTCCTGGTTGAATGAGCGTCACTGCCTCTGGAGGAGCCAAGCCCTTTGCCTTGTATGCCCTCTGAATGGTCTGCACAATCCAAGAAGAAATTGATCTGACCGAAGCTCGCATTCCTTTGTTTTTACCATGGAGAAGAACGAAAAGGAATTCCGTTTGTCTGAATGGAGCCGTGACCTCCAGATATTGCTTTAGAGTGTGGCCTACATCAAGTGGATGAACATCCTGATCGTCCATTGTTCTGAAAGTAGGAAGTACAATCTCTTGATTTTCATGAAAGACTGAGGTCACTTTAGGGTTTGACCCAAGCATGGGAATCAACACTACCCTATCTGGAAAGAAGGTTAGGAAAGGCTCTTCTGAACCTAAATTTCTAATCTCTGACACTCTTTTAGCCGATGTCACCGCTACTAAGAAGGTGGTCTTGAGCGTGAGATCTCTCATGGAAAGAGGTTTGTCAGGATCTGATCCGAGATTGGAGAGAAAATCCAAGACAATAGGAAGGTCCCATTTGGGGAACCTGGGTCTTCTTTGAGGTTTAAGCCTGGTAGCTCCTTTAAAGAATTGACGGACTAATGTGTGATTAGCCCAAGATACTCCTGTGAAGGCCGAGATGGCTGAAACTTGCACTCTTAGTGAGCTGACTGCTAAAGATAGGTCCAGCCCTGATTGGAGAAAACTTAGAATGTCCTGTACTGCTGGAGAATTACACGGATTTGACCGGGAAGACATATGGTCAGAGAATTTAGACCATATCCGTTCGTATACTCTGTTCGTACTTCCCCTCCGGGCACTAAGAAGAGTTGGAATAGCTTCTTCCGGACAGCCTAGAGATTCAAGCCTTTCCCTCTCAAGAACCACACCCTGAGGTGTAGGCAAGATGGGCATGGGTGTAACGTCGAGCCTTGCGACAGTAGATCCGGCCTGAGAGGAAGGGGAACTGGGTCTTGATAACTCAGGAGCGATAACAGAGGAAACCACGGCCTGTTGGGCCAGAAAGGAATCACTGCAATGATCTCCACCTTCTCTGTTCTGAGCCTCCGGAGGAATTGCAGAATCACTGGTACCGGAGGGAAGGCATAAGCCTTCTGAAACTTCCATTGATCTGAGAGAGCATCTATCCCGTAAGCCTGAGGGTCTCTGAACCTCGAATAATATCTGGGCATTTTGTGATTGCATGGAGAAGCAAATAGATCGACCTCTGGAAGTACTCCCAGGGTCAGAAGCCACTCGAACACCTCTCTGTGGAGAGACCACTCGTTGTTGTCCATTTGCACTCTCGAGAGGAAGTCCGCCTGTACATTCTGGATCCCTGGAATGTAAACTGCCGAGATGTTGGACAAATACTTCTGAGCCCAGCTCATTATTGGCTCCACTTCCTGTAGCAGAGACCAGCTGCGAGTTCCACCTTGCTTCTTTATGTAAGCCACCGCGGTTGTATTGTCCAACCTTAGCATCACAGATGAACCTTCTATTAGATGGCGAAATGACAGGAGTGCCTGAAAGGCGGCCCTCAGCTCCAGAATGTTGGAGACAATCCCTCGAGCAGGGAAACCCCATTGGCCTTGCGCCACTTCTGAAAGGCAGTGAGCGCCCCAACCTCGATTGCTGGCATCCGAAGTTAACGTGACCCATGAGATGGGCATGATTGAATGGTGATTGCGCAGATTCTTCCCTTGAAGCCACCAAAGGAGAGACGTCCTCATGGATGACGTAAGGTGTATGCGCTGGACTTGGCTGGAAGAATCCCATTGTTGAAGGAACCCTTTTTGGAAGGGTCGTGTATGCCATTGGGCCCACTTCACCATAGGAATGGTAGCTGTCATCGTGCCAATTACTTTCAGGCATTGGAGAGCTGAGAGGTGAGACAACGCAAGGGTTGCGTGTATTCTGTCTCGAATCACTCCAATCTTCTCCTCTGGAAGGGAGATGGTGCCTTCCAATGTGTTGAAGTGAGCCCCTAGAAACACCAGAGATTGTGTTGGCTCTAAATGGCTCTTCTCTAGATTCAGAAGCCACCCGAATTCCTGCAGGGTGGAGATGACTAAGCTCCTGTGCTCTAACAGTTGATCTTCGTTCTGAGCTAGGAGAAGTAGGTCGTCTAAATAGTGGTGGAGACGAACCCCCTTGATACGAAGTAGAGCCACAACCGACAACAAGACCTTTGAGAAGACCCGAGGTGACGTTGTTAGGCCGAAGGGTAGACATGTGAACTGCAGATGCTGATTGCCTACCGCAAAGCGGAGGAATTGTTGGAACTCTGTTGCCACTGGCACGTGAAAGTATGCATCTTTCAGATCGATTGAAATCATCCAATCTCCCAGATGTATTGATTGTTGGATCGTAACTAAAGACTCCATTTTGAACTTTTCTTTTCGGATAAAGGAATTGAGATGTGTTAAATCTATTACCGGCCTCCATGTACCGTTTTTCTTCTGTATCATGAACAGAGGAGAATACATGCCTCTGCCTTGTTCGTTTTCTGGATCAGGAACGGCTGCGCCTTGATCCAATAAACAGTTCACTTAGGTTAATAGGACCTGCTTTTTCTCTTCTGAACCTGGAAGAGATGTGGGAACAAATCTGAGTCTTGGGGTATTGTTGAAGACCCACTTGTGACCGGAGGAGACCGTCTTGATGGTCCAGTAATCTCGGATTGAGGCCGCCCAGACATGCCCGAAGTGGCGAAGACGAGCCCCCACCTGGCATGCCTGAGCGGGCCCAATCTCAAAAGGACTTTGTGGCATCCTGGTTGCCAGAGGAACCCCCTTTTGCGGGTTTCTTGAAAGAAGACTGCCTGGATTTCCAGGATCTCCCGACCAGGTCTGTAGCTGCGCGCATCCCTAGCGCGATCAGAGTTTTGTCTTCTAGGAAAACTGCATTTCTGATTTTGTAGGCGTCTGTCTTGAGGGAGGAAACCAGACTTTCCACCTGTGGCCCGGGTTATGGCACTATCGAGCTTATTGCCGAACAATGAAGAACCTTCAAACGGAATTCGGCACCAAGCTTGCTTGGAAGCTGGATCCGCCAACCACGGACGGAGCCATAGGGCACGACGAGCTGAGACAGCTGCCAACATAACCCGGGACATCAGGCGGATGACATCAATAGATGCCTCCCCAAGAAAGGCTGATGCCAGCCTGATCTCTTGGATAGGAGAATCCTTAGCTGTTTCAGTAGAGATACCTCTTAAGAACTCATCCACATTATCAGACCAAGATTCCAAAGCTTTGGAGACTGCAGCTATCGCAAGTACTGGCTTACATGCCATTCCTGATGTCAGGTAGATCCTCTTTAACTCCGAATCAATTCGCCTTTTCAAAGGATCTTTAAAAGATACAGTGTCCTCCAAGGGAAGCGTTACATATCTTGCTAGTCTCATTAAAGCTGCATCCACTAATGGGGCTGATTCAAGGTGCTTTACTTCCTCTTCCTTAAAAGGATATAGTTTCAAGACCTTTGACTGCATGGAACTTTTCTTGTCCATTTTGCTCCACTCCTCAGAAATGACCTCACCCAGCTCAGAGAGAAAAGGAAAATACTGTCGCTCCTTATTGAGCTGCTTGAAAAACTTCCTCTGTTTTGGGGGGGAAGTAACTGGATCTTCTCACTTCAGGGCCTCTTTAACTGCCTTCACCAAAGAAGGAACTAAAGCGTACTCAAACCCCACGCCAGGATCTTCCAGATCCGATTCGCTGTCTGAAACAGGAGCAGAAGGGTGACTTGGCTGGGAAGATTCCCATGTCTCATGCACAGAACCTTCACCCACTGGAGGGCATAATGGGCCTGGTGGGGAATCACGGGGCTGCTGGGCCTCTCTTTCCTGTAGAGATTCTTTCACAACCCGCCTCACCATAGATTCCAAACGCTGGTCTGCACCATCCCTCTCATCTGCAGCTTTAGAGAAGCAGTGATCACAGAGAGATTTGTCTGTTGGAACAGGCATCCTACATCCCCAGCATGATTTTCCTGAACTCTCTCTAGAGTGAGATGAAGGGGGGTGAGAAGGATTTTATTGCGCTGTTCAGATCTGGAAGGAGATCTATGATGGCTAGACCTGGAGGAAGATTGCCGGTGGTGTGATTTTGATGATCCACTTCCTTTATGGGAACTACGGTGTGGATCAGACCTAGTAGGGCTGTGGGGAAAGAAACACAGAGAAGAAAGAGAAAGAAATCAACTGGTGTCCTAAAATCCTACTCTCAATCCTTGTACAGGCAGAAAAGCATAACTGCAAACATACCTGCTACAAGCGGGCTGGCCACTAGGGGGCAGTGAGGAGTCCATAGTGTCAATACAATAGGAAGCTGCAGAGACAGATTCACAGGATCAGCTGACTGACAACAGACCTCCACCCCCAGACAATAGAGATTGTCTTACCTTGAACCGCCAAGATAGTAGCCCCAGGAAGTCGCCGTATCCCCCATGATCATTCCCAGGGCTCTGAAAGCTTTCCACAGCTTTTAAAAGTGGCGCCCGTGACATCATCGCCGACGTCAGACGCGAGACGCTCGCGCGCATGCGCGAAGCAAGCCTCGACTTCGTATTGGGTCCGCGCATGCGCAGAACGTACGCCGGTACCCGGAAGTCACAGAGAGAGCGGCTGCTGGAACGCAGAGAGTGTCAGCGCCAATCTAGGACACCAGGAAGCAGGAAAAAACACACAGAGGTATGATACACATAAACACTGCTGCCATATGTGAATGAAATGTAAAAACTTATCCCTCCACCTACGATCACCTGGGCCGAGGAACGCCATCCATACACACACACACCGGACTTGGCAGCAGATAATGGTCGCCTGAAACATTAGGCAAACAGACCGTGCGCACATAGATGAACCGATCCAATCTTCAGCGCTACTCTGCTATACACTCCATACCCTGCTTAACAGTCAGGGCGTATCGGAGGAATCTTTGGCACTCGGCATCATCGATCGTAGGGAGGTTTATCTTCAGGTAGGAGAACCAACACCTGGTCCTACGGAGGAGGACAAAAAAGGAACATGGATAGCAGCCTAGAGCAAAGATTTATGGGAGAGGGGGTCCTATTGGGTAGTTATGGAAGCGGAGCCTACCCACACGTATGCTGCCATGGAGCCTGTCAGGAAACTCAATTTTAGTCATACATTTAGGCCAAAATGTATTCAGCCACATGTCTTTGGTAAAAAAAAATGTCAATAAGCGTATATTTATTGGTTTGCGCAAAAGTTATAGCATCTACAAACTAGAGTACATTTTCTGGAATTTACACAGCTTTTAGTTTATGACTGCCTATCTCATTTCTTGGGGTGCTAAAATGGCAGGGCAGTACAAACCCCCCCAAATGACCCCATTTTGGAAAGTAGACACCCCAAGGAAATTGCTGAGAGGCATGTTGAGCCCATTGAACATTTAATTTTTTTGTCCCAAGTGATTGAATAATGACAAAAAGTTGTCACTAAATGATATATTGCTCACACATGCCATGGTTACATGTGGAATTGCACCCCAAAATACATTTAGCTGCTTCTCCTGAGTATGGGGATAGCACATGTGTGGGACTCTTTGGGAGCTTAGATGTGTACGGGGCCCCGAAAACCAAGCACCGCCTTCAGGATTTCTAAGGGCGTACATTTTTTATTTCACTCTTCACTGCCTATCAAACCGCTCAAACATGCCATGGGCATATGTGGAATTACACCCCAAAATACATTCTTCTGTTTCTCCTGAGTATGGGGATACCACATATGTGGGACTTTTTGGGAGCCTAGCCGCGTAAGGGCGTACATTTTTGATTTCACTCCTCACTACCTATCACAATTTCGAAGGCCATAAAATGCCAAGATAGTGAAAAACACCCCCAAATGACCCCCAAGCTATTTGCTGAGAGGCATGGTGAGTATTTTGCAGCTCTCATTTGTTTTTGAAAATGAAGAAAGAAAAGAAAAATTTATTTTTTTTTCTTTTTTCAATTTTCAAAACTTTGTGACAAAAAGCGAGATCTGCAAAATACTCACTATACATCTTAGCAAATAGCTTGGGGTGTCTAATTTCCAAAATGGGGTCATTTGGGGGTGTTTTGTGCTACATGGATACCAAACACGACATGCTTTAAAATTGTGCGCAAATGTGCAGCGGCGACAAACTACATACATTTTTAAAAGCCTTTACAGGTTACCACTTTAGATTTACAGAGGAGGTCTACTGCTAAAATTACTGCCCTCGATCTGACCTTCGCGGTGATACCTCACATGCATGGTGCAATTGCTGTTTACATATGACGCCAGGCCGACGCTTGTGTTCACCTTTGCGCGAGAGCAGGGGGGACAGGGGTGCTTTTTTCAGTGCTGCAGCTGAATGGCCTAAAAAATATATGCCAAAGCATGGGGGCAACCGCCCCAAAAGTTAGGAGCAAATCACTCCTCCACCCCTGCTGCCCCCATGCTTCGGCATATATGCTCATTTTTTTAACTGTGGTGGTAAAAATCACCTCCTATAGTGCTGGATCATGGGAGCAAACGCTGTTGCTGTCAAGATAAATAAATCTGCGCTGCAACCGAATGGCGTACCTGCTAAGCAAATAATGGTTAACAATAAAACAAAGTAACATTACAGTATAACAGTAAGACATACCATACCTGCAAAGCAAATACAAAAAAAAAGTAAAAAATAAAACATTTTTTAACGCAATCTGTGCCTAAAATATATATATATGCTGAAGCATGGGGGCATCTGCCCCAAAAGTTAGGAGCAAATCGCTCCTCCACCCCTGCTGCCCCCATGCTTCAGCATATGCTCTATTTTTTAACTGTGGTGGTGAAATTACCTCCTACAGCACTGGAGTCACAGCTTTATATATCGTGGGAGCAAACGCTGTTGCTATCAAGATAAATAAATCTGAGCTGTAGCTGAATGGCGTACCTGAAATAAAAAAAATGGTTAACAATAAAACACAGTAAACAGTAAAGTATAAAAAAATTACATACCTGAAAAGCAAACATAATAAAAGATAACAACAATAAAACATTGTAGAATAGAATACAGTAAAAAAGAGCAGAACAATAGAGAGAGAATAGAGAGAGAGAGAACAATAAAACGACAACTATTTTTGTTTTTTTTATTTTATATACATTTTGTTTTACTTTTTTACACTTTTATTTGTAACTGTAATGGTTTGGTTCCAGGTTCAGGTCTCTCAAAATGCGATGGCATCTTGGGAGACCCTGTGAAAGTGTGTCCTAGTCTGTGCAGTGCTGTACCCTACGCTAAAACTCCACTAGTGTATAGTAGCGTTCAAAACATTCACCAATGCAAAGACCAGGATTGTCAGGACAGGAGGGACAATAATAGTGGGTGTCATGCCTATATCCACGCTTGCTACAGACACGACATCTTTTTTGGAGGGCTCGTTGGGTAGGGGTACTAGGGAGGACATACGGAAAATGCCTCTCATGCAGCCGGCTTACTGCATTTGGATTGGGAAGGTGAGGTGGAGCACCGTCTGGAAACAGAATGGCACTGATGATCTCTTCCTGGAATTTTAAGGAAGGATCCAGTCCATCCTGAAGTTCTGTATAGCACATGAGCGTTCAGCAAAGCCAATTGAAATAAGTATACAGACACTTTTTTGTACCAGCGTCTGGCAACTAGGTACGGCACCAACAACTGGTCGTTGAGGTCCACCCCTCCCATATTTTGGTTCTATTCGTGGACACAGGGGTTTCTCCACAACACCAGTCGCCGTAGGAATTTGGACTGTGTCTGCATGAAGGGAGGACAGAACGTAAACATTCTTATTATCCCTCCACTTCACAGTGAGCAAGTTATTACACTTCAAGCAGGCTCTCTCCCCCAGCCTAAGATGGGAATCGACAAGCCTCTGGGGTAAGCCCCAGCGATTAGATCGCACTGTGCCAATCTGATCAAACAAGTGACTAAAAAGTGGCATGCTCGTGTAATAATTGTCCACATACAAATGGTACCCCTTTCCGAATAAGGGTGACACCAAGTCCCACACAATCTTGCCAGCGCTCCCTATGTAATCTGGGCGGCTCTACGTGACTTTCTCTTCCCTTGTAAAACAGAAAACTACATGTATAGCCTGTGGCCCTGTCACAGAGCTTATACATCTTGACCCCGTATCTGGCACGCTTGCTGGGAAGATACTATTTGAAAGACAAGCGGCCAGAAAACCTAATCAGGGACTCACCAATCCAGACAACTTGATAGGGAGTAAACAAGGCTGCAAAATGTTTGTTGAAGTGGTTTACGAGGGGCCGAATTTTGTAGAGCCAATTGTATCCAGGGTCTCCACGAGGACGACAGAGTTCATTGTTGTTGAAGTGCATGAACCGCAAGATCTGCTCGTATCATGCCCTGACCATGGAGGCAGAGAACACGGGCATATGGTAAATTGGGTCAGTGGACCAATATGACCCAATATATCACCAGAAGGATGAGCGGCACTAGTACTTCTCTGCTCCATACGAGAGCCCTGCGGTTCTTGCACCTCAACAACAGCAGAAGATCGGGGTCTGGTACGCCTGACCTTGGCAGGGACCACAACTTCGTCATCAGAGCTATCTGTCATAGAGCTGCTGTGGTCTACAGGATCGTATTCTGAGCCTGAATCTGACAGATGAGTGACTTCCTCTTCACTATCTGTCATGCTCAGAAATGTGTAGGCCTCTTGACTAGTGTACCTTCGATTTTCCATTTTGGGCTCTAAATTTACAGGTAAAGTAGTGAGACTCACAGGTTAAAAAGCTCCTAGGCTGTCAGCAACTGTATCAAACGCTACCAAAAAAACTGTCAGCGATCGCATGGATCAGGCCTGACTCTGTGAATGCTACAGTTATGTGTTTAGTGTTTTGTAAGTGACAGTGATCGATCGATACTGCACTTGGGTGGGTTGGGCTGGGCAGAGGGGCAAAACGTAGGTGCTAGCAGGTATCTGGGCTGATCCCACATACACTGCATTTTTGGGAACCCTAAACTGCTGGGGATGCTAGTATAGATCTGATCAGATCAGATATTGATCCGTTCAGACACTATACCACTAAGGGAGGTGTATGCTGCGTGCGTGGGTGTTAGCAGTACTGGCACTAATCTGACGCTGCCTGGGGTGACGCAGACCCTAACTGACCCTAAAACCTAACTGATATCACCTGCTGGGCGATCAGGGGGTTAAACCTTTATTGGGTAATAAACAGCAGGTATAAAAAAAAAAAAACTAGCTAACCAGCGTCACCCGTAACACTTATACGGTGATCACTGGTGACAGGTTTAACTAGGGAGCAATCAGGGTTAAAATCTTTATTAGGTAGTATATGGGGGTACCTGATGCTATAAAAAGCTGACGGTGAACCTAAATAACTATCAGGTTAACTAGCGTCACCTGTGACACCAATACGGCGATCAAAAAAATGATTGATTAGTGACACTGGCAACAGGCGATGAAAGGGTTAACTGGGGGCAATCAAGGGGTTAAACCTTTATTAGGGGGGTTAGGGGGGTATTGACTCGCGCTTAAAAATATAGTCTATAGTCTGCGGACGAGGACTCCAATATAATTTCTGGGTTTTGGCCCAGTTGGATGCTCCTCCCCCTTTTTTACATATCTTCAGTGTATATATATTTTTAGCACACATTTGACTCACAGATTAATTCCACATCTTTTCTTTTTTAACATTCATTTTTTATATAAAAGACTTATTTTGTATCTATACATGTATTCATATATGTATCCAGGAATCCATTTGGATATAATATTATTCTGCATGCAATACTTAGGTTGGCCACTAGAGGTCCTCTTTTGTCATGTCCCCAGAGGCCTCATTTCTAATTTTTTGTATGTGTGCCACCACTTAAATGGTTTACAATATGGTGCGGTGAGATGTGGTCTGTCCACCCCAGTGCGGACACATGTCGATCAGGTGGATTGTGGGCCCTCTCTGGGCTGCGCATTTCTTTTTGGTGGGGTTTGGGCGTGCGAGCCCAACGTGCATATGTGGACGGTTGGTGTCTCCCGTCCAACCCCCCCCTTCTGTGTCCGGTCTCCGATGCCCATGCACAGTAAGGTGATTCATCTTTTCACCCGACATAATGTCATGTGACATAACTCAAGACTTAGGGTGTGCAGGCACATTGGAATTCCTGTTTCCATTCTGCCCTGGGTTTCCCCTATGCACGTCCTGACGCCACATCATGTGACCGGAGTTGTGATGCAGGGCGCGCATGCACCCTTGTGTCTAACCTCCTGCGCTCCACACGAACGCGGACATCCGGTCCCAACGGAACCCAGAGCGAGGCTCTTTCTCCATTTATTGTTATTATTTAAGGGAGGTGACGCGATGCACCGCCCGTTCCCCTGGAAGACGCAATTCTCTTGCGAAACGCAGCGTAGGGCTGAGCAGTGTCATTGCGTCACCTCCCTCTGTCGTTGTACTCCAGCAGGACGGGCGGCCTGTGAACATCCGGCCGGTGTCACAGACTGCCTCTCATCAGAGGATAATTGCTTTTTTACATGTAAGTGTCTACTATATTTTTTAATAAATACCAATTGATTTTATACTATGGGAGCCTTCTTCTGTTTTCCCTATATGATGTCCATACTCCATTGAGGGCTGAGCTTTGCCTTTCCCTGCGGATCCATTTGCAATACAGTTTTTACAGTACTACAGCTTCAGAAGTTCCAATCTGGTCTCCATTCTGGTTCCTGGGCTGGCCGAAACAGCAGGACTACAATGCCCATTTAGACCCTCTGTAACGGGGGGTCATGGGGTTCTGGTAAGCGGCCAGGCACTTCATTTATGGTGGTGGACCCACACATCTGGGATTTCATATAATTTGGACACTTTTTGGCATAATTACATCACTTTTGGGGTGTTTTTGTACATGGATTTCCCTCTTTTTTTTACACTTTTTTTTTAAAACACTTTTTCTATATTAAGTTATTTTGCTTTTTTTATATATTGCAATCCTTCACGTTTATTATGTACTAATTTGATTTGCTATTGGATACATTTCCTTTAAGGGGAAGTGGGACTAATCTCCCAACCTGGTATATAGTTTTGCCACATTTATCATATGTTTATATAATTTTTGTTCAAAAATAGGCTGGGAATTCTTTTTCAGTCATACACATGTTAGTTTTTTATTTTTTTTGTTTTCAAACGTTTTTTATTGTAGAAAAGTATAACATCTGGGTGTACAGGCACTGTAGTGACATGAAACATAATGGCTAAAATGCCCATAACAGAGAGATGATATATCACACACAGTGCGAACAATATTTCTCATAATCGTACAAAATGAGCCCATAAAACAAAGGTAGTAAAATAAAAAGGAAATTAAATGACAAACAAATAAAGAAAAAACAAGGAAATAAGAAACATACCGTTGTGACAAATGTGCATTTCTATTAAATTGAGATTGCTGTCCGGGAGTAAGAAACGATGTATCTAATTTTGTGAGAATCAGATATGCTGTAGAGGCCCAAGAGTGACCCCCTCGCAAGTTTCAACAGATAGGATTAAGATTTGCGTTAATGGGGGTCAGCCGTGGGCTCTGAGGGGTCCTCCAGACTGTTGCTAAGCAGATGAGCTGTCCAGATGCTCCATTTTCGATCAAATATATGTATGGAATCCATGAGAGTATGATGTATTCTTTCCATAGACCTGATGGACTCCATACGGGAAATCACCTGTGACCAGGATACTCGGGGGCGCTTCCAGTTCAATGCTATTGCCCACTGAACTGCACTGAAGAGAGTATGGATTAATTTTTGTAGGGGGAGGGGAACACCTGGAAGCTCCGCAAACAGCAGACACATTTGACAAGTCAGTGTAAGCGATATTCCGGAGAGAAGCCTTATGAGGGATGTAGTTTTGTGCCAAACTGTGTCTAAGGCCTTACAGCTCCAGAACGTATGTAACAACGTACCCCTGTCCTGGCATCCTCTAAAACATGTGCCAGAGACCAGGGGATATATTCTATGAAGGCGCTCTGGAGTGTAGTACCATCTGGTGTGAAGCTTGAGTAACGTTTCCTTAATCGACACAGAACGTGTGCATTTATGCATGTTGTTGATCATGTCCTGCCAATCTCCATCAGGAACCTCCTGGGCCATCTCAACCTCCCAAGCTACCATTGCCAAGGATTTTTGAGGGGAGTTATGATCATTAAGGTATTTATAAAGTACGGAGATGGTCCCCCTATCCCTCGCCTCCTCTCCACATAAAAGTTCAAATGGGGTTTTCGACACTTCCACCACGCCCTTCATATGAGTCGAGTAGAAGTGTCGAATTTGCAGGTATTGGTGAAACCCAGATCTGCCCATATCATAAGTCCGCTGCAGGTGAGTGTAGGAACAAAAGGAGGCGTTCTGCAGCAGGGATGCGAGATTCACCAAGCCTAGTGCAATCCATTTATGGTATGGCAAACGGGAGGAGAAGGCTGGGGGAAATGAGGGCTCTCCCAAAAAAGAGGATAAAAGGGGGACGTCTGAGTGCAACTTGAATTTCTTGTGATAGAGAGACCATAGATAAAGAGATTGGCCTACAATATTATTTAATGGGGTGATATCCCTGGGGGATACTGAGCGGGACCACAGAATACCGGGGCGGTAGTATGGAGTTACCGAGATCTGTTCAAATTGTAGCCATGGCACAGGGGCAGGGATGATGTGCCACTGTGCCATTTGGATAAGCCGTGATGCCAGAAAATATTTCCATAGATCCGGGCATCCCAAGCCTCCCCTCCTCTGGGCTCTATACATCAGTACTTTTCCCATTCGTGGTTTTTTATTTTGCCATATAAACCTAAGCAGGTCCATCTGAACCTTCTGAAGAACTGATCGAGAAACATATAGGGGTAGGGATCTGAAGAGGAATAGTAGCTTGGGGAGGATGTTCATTTTCACTGCCTGGATGCTCCCCAGAAATGATATGTGATAGGAGGACCATTGATTTAAAAGGCGTTTGACATTGGAAAAAGCTGGAGGATAATTCAATGAAAATAACTGTTTCAGAGAGGGGGCTAATTTAACACCTAGATATTGTAGGGAGGTATGGTTCCATGAGAATTTAAATTTATCTGTGAGGGTGGTCAGTAGATGTTGCGGGAGGTGAATTGGTAGAGCCGAACATTTAGAGGGGTTGACGCTTAGGCCCGATAATTTATAGAAAGAGTCAAGGGAGGACATGAGGTTAGGGAGGGAGAGCAGGGGGTCTGAAATAAATAATAGTACGTCGTCCGCGTAGAGGCTAAGTTTAAATTCCTGATCACCCTTTCTGTAGCCCTTGATGTTTGGGTCACTAGCAATGGATCTAGACAGGGGCTCCATAGCCAACGCAAACAGAAGTGGGGATAAAGGACACCCCTGTCTAGTGCCACACTTCAGAGAGAAATAGTCTGATTAGCATCCTGGAAGCTTAATTCGAGTTTTTGGGTTATGGTAAAGGGCTTTGAAGCCATGTATAAATGCCCCACTAAATCCAAACTTAGATAGGACTGTATCTAAATACGTCCAGAGAACGCTATCAAATGCTTTGTTTATATCTAAACTCAAAAACAATACTGAGTTTGAGTTCATATGGGCGTCCTGCAGGATATTAGTGGCTAATCGTATATTATCTGTGATCTGCCTCGATGGGATAAATCCGGTTTGATCGTGCGATATCAAGGTTATTATAACTTTGGCCAGTCTGTCGGCCAGGATCCTCCCAAAAATTTTAAGGTCATTATTTATAACTGAAATAGGGCGAAAGTTTTGGGGGAGGGTATGATCTTTGCCGGGTTTAGGAATAAGGGACATGTTGGCTAGTAGCATTTCTTCAGGGAAAGATTGTCCTTTGAGTATTTGATTATACATATTAGTAAGTGTGGGGAGAAGGGATTCAGCAAATTTTTTATAATAAACGGGAGAGAAGCCATCGGGGTCTGGGGCTTTGGAGGGTTTAAGAGAGGAGATGATGGAGGCAATTTCCTCTGATGAGCAGGGGGCATTAAGGATATCCAATTGTTCCTCCGAGAGTCGAGGAAGCGAGAGGGCATCCAGCCAGGACTGCATGGAGGGAGGGTGTGAAGGGTCTGGGCCAGAAAAAAGTTTTTGATAGAAGGTGGAGAAGATCTGTAGAACGTGTTTTGGATGAGAGGTTAGGTTTCCAAGGCTATCCTTTAATTTATAAAGGTGGGTCGGTTGGGTGGTCTGTTTAAGCTTTCGCGCAAACATCGTAGAAGCCGAGTTACTGTATAGGAGAAACCGAGCTTTAGACCATCTAAGAGATTTCTCGATGTGACCTGACAATATATCATCAAGGGCTCTCCTTTTTTCGGTGATTTGGAGGAGCAACTCCTGTGTAGGGGATTGAGTGTGTCTATGGTATAGTTGTTCTAATTCTAAGGTGAGTTTGAGGGTGTCCTGTTGTTTTTGACGTTTTAAGGTCGTGGAAAGCTCTATCAGGTGGCCCCTCATTACAGGCTTATGGGCTGCCCACAGCGAGATCGGAGAAATGTTCTCTACATTATTAAGAATAAAGTATTCTTTAAGACGTTCCATCAACTGAGCCATAATCACAGGATCTGTGAGTAATGCGTCATTAAGGCGCCAGGACCTGGCTATATGTGGGAGGCCTAAACATGAGATATGGGTTGATACCAGGTGATGGTCCGACCAGGGGCAAACATGTATGTTGGCTGTAGTAGAATTTACTGTCAGAGAGGGGGTGCCAAAAATATAATCTAGGCGGGAATAACTGTCGTGAGGGTGTGAATAGAACGTATATTCCCTAGAGCCGACATTGTGGGCTCTCCAGATATCTATGAGTTGGGAGGATTTCAAGGAATGTCGTAGGGATTTGGGAAAGGCCTTAGATGTCGGGCATGTTCGGCTTCTATCAAGTCCTGAGTGGGCTACTAAATTAAAGTCCCCACCGATTAACATATGGGGGGAATGGAACCTATCTAGGGTCTGAAAGAATTCCTTAAAGAATGTAGCCTGTGAGGCGTTTGGGGCATACACTGAAGCCATAGTTAGAAGTTTATTTTGGATGGTGCCCTGAACTATGACGAAACGACTGTTGGGATCTTTATAAATCTTTTGAGCTTGAAACATCACTGAGTTTTTGATAAAAATGGCCGCCCCTCTAGACCTGGACCCACTCGTGGTAAAATAGCTTTGATTAAAAGATTTGTCAAAGTATGATGGGTGATTATCTCTAGAGAAATGAGTCTCCTGGAGCAAGATAACATCTGCGCCAAGAGTTTTGTACATTTTGAATGCTTTTCTTCTTTTTTGTGGGGTATTAAACCCTTTAACATTATGGGAAATTATTTTAATACCCATGGCAGTCTATAATGAATCTGCCAGGATCAGTAAGAGGTCCAGGCCGAGAGGGAGCCGCCAAACAGCAACCCGGCCTCTTCAGAGGCATGACATAGCTATGACGCACAGTCTTATGGGACTGCGTGTATCTATACTCCGAGTTAGTAGCACATAAATCACATAGAATAAACCTATTGGTGTGAAGAACACTAAAAAAAAACAAGAACATAAGGTCATAAACATAGAATAAAAACAACAAAAAAAGAACAGGAAACCTGAGTACTAGGCCAAAAAATGGCCAAACATAGCTCCGGGGGGTCATGGGGGAAAACATCCCATTGACCCAAAAAAAAAATGTCCTTTCGGACCAAAGGGTCCGACACTCTAAGTGATAGTGTTCGTGTCATCCGTGCAGACATAAATTTGTCTGAGGAATTTACCTGTAGAGGATCAACCAGCTCTGACATCACTAACCAGACGGGGAGCCAGTCAGTTCTCATTAAGAAAGAGTGTAGGGACAATCATGCGGATGCAACCGGGAGTCCGTAATGAGCCGGGAGAGTCCAATTTTCTGTAGGCATGATGGGAGATATTCAAATCTCGATACCTTGGAGGGAGAAAAACAAAGAGAAAAACAAGGGTAGGGGAAAAGATAAACACAAAAAAATAAGGGAGAAAAAAGAGAGAAGAGTGTCTTGTCGTCAGTCACGGTGTTGATCTCGGCGGTCTCTTCTAGTTGGAGGGGTTGCCCAAATTGCTGAGTGACGTGGAGTGGAGGGTAGTCTGGGCAGGGAAGCCGCGTCCAGGAGGCCCAGTTTCACCAATAATTATTTTCCTTCTATTAGCGTGG
Source organism: Aquarana catesbeiana (assembly GCF_042186555.1). Classification (NCBI taxonomy): domain Eukaryota; kingdom Metazoa; phylum Chordata; class Amphibia; order Anura; family Ranidae; genus Aquarana; species Aquarana catesbeiana. Next base: position 320,845,131 of record NC_133328.1, read on the forward strand.
TTACAGTGTAAGTTGTGCCATTGTGGGGCACCTGCAGCTTGAAGGGGAAGCCCCATCGGTAGCGAATACTGGCATTTTGAAGAACAGCAGTGACTTCCTTCATCCTCCTGCGTTTATCCAGGGTGGTAGGGGAGATATCCGGGTAGATTTGAATCGGGGTGCCTTCCAGACGAATATTAGGGGTGTTCCGTGAAGCTCTAAGTATTTCCTCCTTGATCAGGAAGTCCTTAAGGCAGAGCACTATGTCCCTTGGTGGTTTCTCTGGGGGAGGGGGAGGGCGTAGGGCCCTATGAATCCTATCACAGGAGAAAGCCGACAGTGGGGAGTCTGGTAAAAGAGATTGGAATATCTTCTGAACTGTGGGTAGTAAATCGGTAACCGATTCGGGCACTCCGCGCACCCTTAGATTGTTGTGGCGGTTCCTGTTATCAAGGTCCTCAATGTGGGCTTGAAGCTGCAGGACCGTTTCAGATAGTGACTCATGCTCCTTCCTTAGGTCAGAATATACCAAGGTGAGCTCATCATGTTTTGTTTCTAGTAAGTTGGTTCTGCTACCCAAGGCCGCAATCTCCAGGGACAGCGTGTTAGTAGATTTGAGGAGCTCTGATTGAAATTTCTGGGCAATCTTGTCATACATTAAGGTTAAGCTCTCATCCAGATCAGCCTTAGTAAGTTGAAATGTGTACTCACTATCTCCCTGGGAGTGCGGTGGTGAGGGAGCTGCTGCAAGAGAATGTGCCTGTGACTGTGTCCTCCGGGCGCCATCTTGGGCCTGCATGCTTCTCTCCTTCTCTCTCAACAAATAAGTCGTTAAGGATCTTTGGGCCGGTTTTTCACGGCGATTTCTGGTGCCCGTCATGCGCTGAGTGTTCCGCCGGTGGGGGGGGCGGGGATAAGTTGGGTGGATACCGTGCATTGATAGCCCCGGGGAAGTGCCGTTAGTCTCCGTGGCTCACGGAGCTCTCAGACCTTGCTTCCTCCTCGGTTCGCGCCGCGCATGCGCCTCCTAGTTTTTTATTTTTAAGCGCGAGTCAATATTTTTCTCACTTGATTTCTGTGTGTTTGTGTCACATATAGGACTCTGCAGCATAGATGGTTAATATTATTTATTTTTGATGCGCAGTTATTTGTTCACTTTTTTTCGGGTTAGGGGGGTACCCTAGACCTATAGGGGCCTACCACTAATTGCCCTAACACTTATAACAGCCACAAAATGACACCAATGCAGTGGTTAGTAAAAAAAAATGAAAACGGCTATTGGTGTCACTGGGAGTGGGGTGACAGGGAGTGCAGGGTGGGGGGATTGGGGGGTGATCGGGGGTGATTGGGGGGTGATTTGTGTGCCTATGTGTAATGGTGTTAGTGTGCTGTTGGTGCAAACTCACAGTGATGTCTTATCTCTTCGGGCTCCGGACGAAAAGACCGACACGAGGACCAACATTGCATACTAGCTCATTATGAAATACTTACCTTAGATCGAAGCTGTTGCAGCAGCCCCTCAAACCGCTGTAACATGTATCCTGGAGTTATTTACAGGTTTGCAGGCTCCGGCACTGTGATTGGCCAGAGCCAGGATGACATCACCCCCGTGTATGCGCGGAGGAGACGCCGGTCATGGCACAGCTGCTAAAGAAACAGCACAGGTGGCCCGTTTCTTCAGTGTGCATGCGCCAATGATGTCGGCGCACGCGTATATGGTAAACATCTCATAAATCGTGCAGGTTTAGGAGATATTTACAGTATCTACAGGTAAGCCTTATTATAGGCTTACCTGTAGGTACAAGTGGTGTAACTAGGTTTACAACCACTTGAAGGCATGTTCAAAATTTCCCAACATTCCTCCTCCTGGTTGCTATTAGCAGGGTTACCAATGCAATTTTTACAGGCTAGTGATTTGAAAAGATGTACAAATTTTTTACCAAGCACATTTTAATTAACAAACGATTGAAGTTCTCAATAGTGAGTTAAAATTATCTTCAAGGGGGGTGATTCATCAATACAAGTTTGTCATCTATCAGGTTTGTCATCTATCAGGTCACAAGTGTAATTTCATGAGGCACCATAATGCAAAGAACACGATACAGTATATTCAGATAAATGGACTACAATAAAGTATTGATATACTGTATATAGAATATCCTGCTAATCTATAAATACTTGATAACTACATCATGATTCATCACCACAATGATCATATTCTCCTAAAACCAGCATATTTTCCAATATTAACACTACTGCACCAGATACATTATAAAGGAAGACAGCCATCATATCACCTCCAATATGGCTCATATTAATTTATCAGGTCATAAATTAAAATTCCAAATAAATCTACCCCTCATTCCTGAAAGTGGGATGACCCCTAGTAGCAGTCTTCTTTGACTATCCAACCAGAAGTTTGTGTGTAAAGGCAGGTGTCCCAATATGTTTGATAATTTACCAGCAGACTACGTGAAAATTAATATTTGTGTCATTCTCAAAACTTTTGGCAACAGCTGTGTGTGTGCGTATATATATACATACATATATACATATACACAGTATCTCACAAAAATAGGTACACCCTCACATTTTTGTAAATATGTTATTATATCTTTTCATGTGCCAACACTGAAGAAATTACACTTTGCTACGATGTAAAGTAATGAGTGTACAGATTGTATAACAGTGAAAATTTGCTGTCCCCTCAAAATAATTCAACACACAGCCATTAATGTCTAAACCGCTGGCAACAAAAGTGAGTACACCCCTAAGTGAAAATGTCCAAATTGGGCCCAAAGTGTCAATATTTTTGTGGCCACCATTATTTACCAGCACTGCCTTAACCCTCTTGGGCATGGAGCTCACCAGGTTGCCACTGGAGTCCTCTTCCACTCCTCCATGACAACATCACAAAGCTGGTGGATGTTAGAGACCTTGCGCAATTCCACCTTCCCTTTGAGGTTGACCCACAGATGCTCAATAGGGTTTAGGTCTGGAGACATGCTTGGCCAGTCCATCACCTTTACCCTCAGCTTCTTTAGCAAGGCAGTGGTCAGCTTGGAGGTGTTTGGGGTCGTTATCATGTTCAAATATTGCCCTGCGGCCCACTCACCAAAGGGAAGGGATCAAGCTATGCTTCAGTATGTCACAGTACATGCTGGCATTCATGGTTCCCTCAATGAACTGTAGCTCCCCCAGTGCCGGCAGCATTCATGCAGCCCCAGACCATGACATCCCCACTACCATGCTTGACTGTGGGCAAGACACACTTTTCTTTGTACTCCTCACCTGGTTGCCGCCACACACGCTTGACACCATCTTAATCAAATAAGTTTATCTTGGTCTCATCAGACCACAGGACATGGTTCCAGTAAATCTCGTCTTCAGCAAACTGTTTGCGGGCTTTCTTGTGCATCATCTTTTGAAGAGGCTTCCTTCTGGGACAACAGCCATGCAGACCAATTTGATGCAGTGTGTGGCGTCCAGTCTGAGCACTGACAGGCTGATCCCACACCCCTTCAACCTCTGCAGCAATGCTGGCAGCACTCATACATCTATTTCCCAAAGACAACCCCTGGATAGGACGCTGAGCATGTGCACTCAGCTTCTTTGGTCGAACCTGTCCTGTTAAACTGCTGTATGGTCTTGGCCACCGTGCTGCAGCTCAGTTTCAGGGTCTTGGCAATCTTCTTATAGTCTAGGTCATCTTTATGTAGAAAATCAAAAATTAACTAAATATTGTTGCGCTACTATAAAAAACATATAATTGAAGTAGCAGCCAGCATCAACAGTGTAGTGACAATGTGAAAAGGTAAGCATGGAGCCCACTCAATACTGCTCAGAGTAACCAGTATCTAGTAAGATCATTCTTACAGGCTTGAGAAGATCTGCAGGGACATTGCTACTGCTGTTGTCAATATACGATCATCGTTCTGTCACCAGAATGTCTCCAGACACAGAATTCTATGGTTACTGTTATGGCAGCAAAGCAGAGCTTAGACTGAGCTTTCACGGAGGATCTCTTATCCTGACATTCATAGAGTGAAAGCCACACCTTCCAGCCATCCACTTGCTGGGAAGGTGATTATATCTACACCTTGAACATCAGAAGTCCCCCAGGCTGTCCACAGTCGTTTTAAAGGAACCATTTGAACCTGCCACACACACTTCTCCGCAAGCACCTATCTGGATCGGTGGATCCACAAGCCTGAATGACACTTAGCCATACGGCGAACATGTCCACCTTTTCTGGTAAGCGTATTTGCTCCTTCTACTTTTACCTGTGGATTCCTAATATATGAAGACCACTCATTTGATTCACATTGCACCTACGATACATGCTTTCTCTTTTTGACACCGGAGAAAAATAAGCTGTTTAAATTGATGGACATTTATTTGATTATGAACTTTATTTTTACCCTATGAGGTTTACTCCTCCCTCTTTTTTTAAATTGGATTGTTTGGAAAGGTTGTCACATATGTCAATAATATGTATTGTGGTAGCTAATATTTGAATTTGTGTTTAGCGCTACATCTTTATGTAGAGCAACAATTCTTTTTTCAGATCCTCAGAGAGTTCTTTGCCATGAGGTGCTATGTTGAACTTCCAGTGACCAGTATGAGAGAGTGAGTGCGATAACACCAAATTTAACACACCTGCTCCCCATTCACACCTGAGACTTTGTAAAAACTAACGAGTCACATGACACCACGGAGGGAAAATGGCTAATTGGGCCAAATTTGGGCATTTTCACTTAGGATTGTACTCACTTTTGTTGCAAGCGGTTCAGACATTAATGGCTGTGTGTTCAGTTATTTTGAGGGGACAGCAAATTTACACTGTTATGCCCTGTACACATGATCAGACATTGATCGGACATTCCGACAACAAAATCCATGGATTTTTTCCGACGGATGTTGGCTCAAACTTGTTTTGCATACACATGGTCGCACAAAGTTTTCCGAATTTCCGATCGCCAAATACGCTGTCACGTACACCACTTAAAATGGGACTAGAAAAGGGCAGGTCCTAACCAAGCATGGCACCCTTTGGGCTCCTTTTGCTAATCTCGTGTTAGTAAAAGTTTGGTGAGAGACGATTCACACTTTTTCAGACTCGTGGCTTTCAGATCGTTTTCTGCTGTTCAGTTTGTGCTTGTGGGTTTGTATCTGCTCTTCAGTGCGTGCAGTCAGTTCGCATTGATTTATCATTGTGTTCTTGTTCGTTCGTTACTGATTTTCAGGTCGCTCTTCACAGGCCTTGCTGTTCTTCAGTGCGTTCTGTTACTTTGTTCTGAGCAGTCGACCGTTTTCTAGCCATGTTGCGTATACGTACTCCTCGTAGAGTTCGTGCTGTGTGGGGGCTTGGTGTTGGGGCCCTTACCTTGACACAAGTCCAGTCCATGAACAGGGTGGGGAGGAGTTCATGGATCAAGAATTGGTTGCTCCAGCGTGACCAGTTCTGTCACTGCCTTTGCTCCGTGAGATCCGTGAGAATAATCCTGATGATTTCAGGAACTTTCTCCAGATGACGGACCCGTATTTCACCGTTTGTTGGCTTTGCTGACCCCTTATATTAGCAGGCAGGATACCTGCATGAGGCAACCCATCACTCCGGAGCAGAGGCTCGTCGCCACCCTGCGGTTCTTGGCGACGGGGAGAAGCCTGCAGGACTTGAAGTTCTCGACAGGCATCTCTCCCCAGGCTCTGGGGATCATTATCCCAGAGACCTGTTCTGCCATCATCCAGGTCCTGCAGAAGGACTATATTAAGGTAAGATTTATCCTTTAACATCACATTTTATTGTATTTAATGTTTGATAATGTATTGTATTTCTTTCCTCATTCTCTAATTACCATAATTGGAATATGCTGTGAATGTCCGCTTTGTTCTCATTCATGCTTGATTTTTCTGTAATTTTTTTTTGTCCTTCATACATATTTGCCTTCACTTACCTCCCGAGCATGCTCTCCTGGCCCTATATTCACCTCATGTAGTCACTTGTATTTTATCAGCTCCATAGTAGTGCTTTAGCCCAAACACCCCCTAAAATGTTTTAAAATGTGATTTGTGCTTTAAATTCTGTCAGAGTGCCAGAGGCTTTTTTTGGGGGGTCCCCAAATCATTTGGAACCCTCCCTCCTCCCAACTGCTAAGTCAGCTGATACCAATTCTCTATCTATCCTCAATCATCTATCTGCTGACTTTGCCAAACCCATACACACTATACCCATCTCTTTTGTGGTCATATTTATGGATGAATTCCCCAAAGCATGTAGTGCAAGGGCCTGCTTGAATACTTTCAAATGGTACTGTTTAAAGTTTTTGTATCCTATTATTATCTTGATAGGTAATAGCAGAATTTCCAAATGTGCTCAAATGTGTACAGTGTGTATTTATATCTTTGTATTATGACACTTCTTACCTGTCCAGTGGGCAGCCAATAGTGTAACTAAGGAGGGGCTGGCCAAAGTAATACACATTATTTATTCATTCATCTCTCAATGAAGTGGAGAGGGTTACCTGTCCAAGAGCTCCCCTACGAAAATGTTAGAAATGGCCCATGAGAGGGGGGAGGGGGAATCTTTAAAAACTCCCTCAAATAAATGTTATCTTGATGTTGGCCAAGAATGTTTGTGTCTAATCTGCTTTCCCTGTTTATGTGCAAAATTACAATTTTTTTGTTGTTGTTTGACTCCACAGTTTCCTTCCATGCCACAGAAATGGCAGACTGTGGCCTCCCACTTTGCCCAGTGGTGGGACTTTCCTAACTGCGGAGGGACAATTGATGGGAAACATGTCCACATCGTCCCACCACCCAACTCGGGGTCATACTATTTCAACTATAAGGGGTTCAATAGTATTGTGATGTTGGCGGTGGTGTCGGCTACTTACCAGTTCCTGTATGTGGACATGGGGAAGAATGGCCGGATGTCCGAAGGTGGAGTCATTACCCAGACGGAGATCTACAGGCATCTCCAGAATGGCAGCTTGGACTTGCCACCTCCTTAAGACAATGTGGTAGGACTCCCATTCGTCTTCATTGAGGATGAAGCGTTTGCGCTGGGGGACCATCTTATGCGGCCATTCCCGATGAGGACCCTCACCCCAGACCAGAGGGTTTTTAATTACTGGCTGGCCAGAGCCAGAAGAGTGGTGGAGAACATGTTTGGAATCATGGCCAGCTGGTTCCGCCTATTGCTTACACCCATACACATGGCGGAGTACAAACTGAATCACATCATCATGGCGTGCTGTGTTCTACACAACTTTTTACGGCAACATTCTGCCAACTATGCTGGCTCAGTTGGGCCTGAGGCCAGAATTCTAAATGAAATAACCCTGACGGCGCTTAAAAGTGGCCGTCCTGGCTTGCCCCCCCTGAGTGCCTGTGATGTCCGGCTAAGATACCTTGAATACTTTGTGGTTAGGGGGGCCATCAATATGCCAGACAATGTCTGAAACCTTTTTCAAATAATAAAAAAAATAACTGCTAAAATCTTTGGTGACATTTACTGCTTGTGTTTTTCTTTTAGCTGACCCTGACAGAAATGTGGTGAGTCCTGAAAATGGCGTGATTGTGTAACATTACAAAGCACTGTTGGGTGTTATTTACTAAAGGCAAAGACACTTTGCACTACAAGTGCAGTTGAAACTGCACTTGTAGTGCAAAGTGGATTTTCCCTTAGGAAATAACCCCCATTGTCACTGAAAACACCAACTAGAGCACAACAAAAGTTTTGGAGCGTTGAAACAATAATCCACACATTCTTGATTATCAATCTTTTTAATACCAGCACAATCACATGTGCATTTAGAAAAGGTTTTTTAAAACAAACCAACATGTTTGTTGTATAACAATTTTTGGGATCACATTAGAAAAAGTAGCAATGTCCATTTAAGATAAAACAGGCATGTTTAAAACCAACAAGAAAGACACAAATCTTGAACTTACAAAGTTCACATTTGGTAGAACTTGAAGGCAATATCAGACATGAGTATTTACAAACTGTGTTTGATATTGCGTTCAAATGGGGTGAAGTCACCCCAGGAAAAGCCAAATTTTGAAGATGCAGACAAATTGGCGAATGTCAACATGTGCTACCTGCCATCATAGGGGATCAAGGGATGTGTTTTGGGGGTGCAACCCCTTCCTCACAGCTACTTTTATTATTGAGGAAGGGGTTGCACCCCCAAAACGCGTCCATGTTGACACACTGTGTGCATCTTCAAAATTTGGCTTTTCGCAAATATGTCAAAAAATTGTATAAATTTTTAGCTCACAAAAAAACAAAGGGATTTAGATTTGTTTTAAACTCTCCCTAAAACATCAATGATGTTCTTCATTTTTTTTGAACATCATTGATGTTTTTCTGGATGTTTTCCAAGTCCCTATTACACCCCATGATCTCCCCGATCAGGATCTGTGCACTTTCAGAGGTGAAATTCCCTGGATCCACAACATCATGATCACCTAAAAAGATAGAAACAAAAACACACCATGTATTATACATATGCCGACATCGATCTCTTACCTCAGCCTGTGGTCGCAGACACTCACCTGTTGTGACAATTTCCACCACATCTTCCTCCTCCTGCTCTGCTTGGCTTGGGTGGATTTCCCCTTCTTCCAGATGTGGGGGGTCTGTGGTCTCCTCGGATGAGGGGTGTCCTCCGAATTCTTTATCCCCTATGTAAAAACAAATAGGTATACTTAGCACACAGATATTTGATGGCAGAACTATAAATATGAAACATTGCTTGGAAGTGGGGTACAATTGTTTATTTTGGCTGAGTTCCAAGATGTTGAAATGTTATTGTCCTTTGTCAAGCTTGAATACTTATCTGTTTAGTACAAGCTTCACAGATGGAGACACCCCTATAGTATACACTGGAGAACCTGTGTGGGGCCCCCTAATAAAAAGGGTGTTCTTGTGTCCCACACTAGTGCTCCAGTGTCCAGATGTGAAAACTGCTGCTGAGTGTCCTCTCCTTACACAGAATCTAGTTTGCATTTCATTCTAGTTACAAACCCATCTACACAACCAAATTATTTTCAGACAAGTAGGCCATAAAAAATGTTTTAAAATGCATATGGCCAAAACAATGGTGTGTTCTAGGCCGAACAAACAATGTTTCATACGAACGAATAATGTGCCCATGAACATGAAAGTTACCATTTTAAACTGGACAACAGTTAGGAAAAGCACATGGAGCAGCACGAACGTAATAAACATAAAGAATAGGAACACAGCATAACTACTTACTTTTTTGCAGCACTCTCCTGATCCTTCTGTACTGCTCATGCTCCCTTAATTTGAGGTCCGACCACCACTTCCTGATCTGATCTTTCGATCGTCGTACCCTGAAATTCTGGTGCAGACTCTTGACCACTTTCGCCATGATCTTGGCCTTTTGGACATTGGGGTTGGGGTAAGGTCCATACTTCCCGTCATAGTCGGCCTTCTTCAGGATGTCCACCATCTCCAACATCTCCCCAAAGGACATATTCGATGCCTTAAATCGTCTCTTCCGGGATCGGGACCTTTCAGGCTCTGGGCTTTCCTCCTCCTCGTTGGTGTAATTATCTGACACCTGCTGTGTCTCTGCCATGTGCTCTTCCCCTACTGTGCTGAACAAGAAGGGGTGGGGAATAGACTAGAAAGAACGTCAGGGGCGGGTGGAGGTTCTCACATGCGCAGTGTCTATAAAGCGTAATGCGCGTGCGTAGTACGTACGATCTGTGAGCGGAGGAAGGAGTATCGGAGGCGCCGATCATGATAACGAAGGTAAGATCTAAACTTGGGCCTATACTGCTTCTAAATTGAGGCCTATATTGTAACAAGATTAGTAGAGTTTGGCCTGACGTTAGGGTTTGTCTTGTCTTGTGTCTTGCAGTGAAAATGGATGGCTTCAATGACCACAACTTCCTCCCCCTGTTCATAGACAAATACAGGGAGCTGCCCTGTCTGTGGTAGGTCAAACACCCGCATTATAATCATAAACAAAAGAGGCAGACAGCGCTGGACAAACTAAAGGAGTTGGTGAAGCCGGTGGTCCCCACAGCAACCATCCCCTATTTAAAAGCCAAAATTGGTGGCCTGAGGAGCACTTATCTTAGGGAGCGCAAGAAGGTCACGGATTTCCAGAGATCCGGAGCTGCAGCAGATGACATTTATGTCCCCAGGCTGTGGTACTATGAGAGACTGCGATTTCTGTCAGACCAGACTGAAGTCAGGGAATCCCTCTCAACCCTTCCTTCCACTCTTCCTTCCACTCCAGCTGAGGCTTCCGATGTCCAACCTGGGACTTCCAACCAGGAAGAAGTGGAGGAGCCCAGCTTGAGCCAGGTATAGCATTCTTCTACAGATTTCTGGTCAATAAATAAATGATGTTTACTAGATGTTATTATTGATCACTAATTTCTAATTTAATAAAGTGTTTTACATATCAATAGACAGTAGTGGGCAAAAATAATTGGGACAAGAATGAAAAATGCTGGGCTCAGAATTATAGTCTGTTATATTTGTTAACATTCAATTTGCAACAGTCATGAGGTGAAAATTGTGTGTGATTGATGAATAAAAAACTAAAACTATGTCCCTTTTTCATACACAGGAAGACCTCAGCCAGGAGGAGGCTGTGGAATGTGGCAGCCAGGAGGAGGCGGGGGTTAGTGGCAGCCAGGAGGAGGCGGGGCTAAGTGGCAGCCAGGAGAAGCCGGGGCCCAGTAGGAGCCTGACAGAATCGCCGGTCCTTCCCCTTCGCCTTCCAAACAAAAGACCAACGCCTCCTGTGTGAGGACCTTCTTTATAAAGTCTTAACTAAGGGGGTGAAGGGTGAAATCACACCCAATACCCACCTGAGTGAGTTGGACTATCCTCCCCCTCCTCCTCCTCCTGCCACAACTCCACCACCAGAGCCACAGCATGGAAGGAAGCGTGGACGGAAGACCAGAGAGTGATGACCCTGGGTTCATTCTGGTCTGACAAAAGATGCAGGCTCTTGTATGACCACAGCCTGGGGACACAGATGTCATCTGCTGCTTTCAGGATCTCTGGGACTTCTGGACCAGACTGCACTCCCTTAGATAAGGACTCCTCAGGCCACCAATTTTGCAGTAAAATAATTGATGTGTGCCCTGGGGGTCAAAGGCTTCACCAATGTCTGCTGTTTCTCCAGTGTTGCCTCCCTCTTTCTTTGGTTAGGTCCCCTTAATAAAGGATTTTGTGTTTTAATTATACTCGCCTATGTGTGTTTTCCTTCAAAAAGGACAGTTTGTTTGTGAGGAGGCAGGTACATTTCAAAAATACAATGTGAAATTAACAAGAGACACCAACACCAAAAAATCTCCTTGAGATTAAATAATACAAGATAATAATGGTGTTGTGGTAACTTGACACACAAAACACACAAAAATATTCTGGAGTAAAACAAAAAAAAATCATTCTTGAAAAAAATACAAAACAAAAATAAAAAAAACCCCAAAAAATTTTGTCAGATGTGACAAATTCAAATATATTGAGGGAATCACGATAAATAATAAAGAAAGTAATTTGTAAGAACTCTATGTGAATATCATCAGCAAAACTACTTCATTCTTCTAGCATTATAAAGAAGAAGAGAGTGAGCTGCATTAAACAATTTTTAACATTGCAGCCTGACGAAAGTGCTCTATCCATTCTGAATGCTAATTTTACCAGACCGAGCGGTTCCGTCTCTGAATTTCTTCTGAGCATGTGTGGCACTTTGTGCGTCGGAATTGTCCACACACGGTCGGACGTGATCAGATTTTGTTACTTTCAAACTTTGTGTGTCAGAAAATCCAATGTAAAAAGTCAGACGGAGCCCACACACGGTCGGATTTTCCGACAACACGCTCCAATCGCAGATTTTCCGTCGGAAAATCCGACCATGTGTACGGGGCATTATACAAGCTGTATATTCACTACTTTACATTGTAGCAAAGTGCCATTTCTTCAGTGTTGTCACATGAAAAGATATAAAATATTGACAAAAAATGTGAGGGGTGTACTCACTTTTGTGAGATACTGTATTTCATACATTTCTGAGGTCAGGCCCTGATGTGGACGAGAAGGCCTGGCTTGCAGTCTAATTCATCCCAAAGGTGTTCTATCAGATTGGGTCAGGACTCTGAGCAGGTCAGTCAAGTTCCTCCACCCCAAATTTGCTCATCCATGTCATTATGGTCCTTGCTTTGCACACTGGTGCGCAGTCATGTTGGAACAGGCAGGGGCCAAACTGTTCCCACAAATTTGGGAGCATGAAATCACCCAAAATGTCTTGGTATGCTGATGCCTTAAAATCAATCCTGACCTCAACACGATAGAACACCTTTGGGATGAATTAGAGCAGAGACTGGTAGCCAGGCCTTCTTGCCCACATCAGTGCCTGACCTCACAAATGCACTTCTGGAAGAATGGTCCTTGTGGACAACAGAAGAGTTGAAGCTGGTATAGCTGCAAAGGGTGGGCCAACACAATATTGAACCCTACGGACTAAGAATGGAATGCTATTAAAGTTCATGTGCGTGCAAAGACAGGCCTCACAATACTTTTGGTAATATAGTATATGAGTATATGTGTGTGTGTGTGTATATGTGTATATATATATATATATATATATATATATATATATAAGGTTTGGGGGATTGTAGCTCTACAGGACCAAGCGCAAAGCTGGTATACTTTAAACAAAGAAGCTTTTATTTTCAGCAGGAAAAACAAAGTAAGGCTTCCAGCAGCACACAAGCATGGAAATACAAAAGAAAGTAAGCTTATCATCAGCACCAAGAAAATGTAAAAATGCACCTACAGTTCATGGTTGGGTCTTCACCCCAAAGTTGTAGCACAGTCCTTGTCAGCTATTTCAGCAGCCTTCAGCACACTCATAGCTTTCCAAGGCAGGTGTATTCACACAACTCATCCTCACCATACCTAACGCAACTTCCTGTCTTTAAGAGCTGTTTCCTGGAGGCTCTTAACCCTGTTTGTGCTGGAATCCCTGTTGTCAGAGGTAGAGGCCTTTTCCCACCCGAATATCAGGGCCTCTGAAATTCCGGGTCCCAAATATCTCTCTATTAACACAGAGAGTTAGTCCTCTCTTGATTATGGCTATTCCCGAGAATTTTTCACCCATCCTGGGTGACCCCCTGAATACTTCACCATGTCAGAGCTGGGCTTAGCCCTTCCTTCTCAAAGCTGGCCGCTCAGATGTCGGCTAATTGCCAGCTCCTTTCTCTCTACAGTGACTCACCTGTTGATGGTATCCTGCTTGTCAGTCCTGCCTACTTAAGCCATCAAGCCCAGATGATCTCTGCCTTCACCTTGGTCACATCTCTAGAGACGCTCTCCTGTGTTCCTGTTAAAGACTTGCTTGGCTGACATTCCTTCTGGCTCCAGATCCTGCTTGCTGTTCTACTACGCTCATCTCTGGCTCCCTGACGTTTTGGCTTGTCTGACTATCCGTTCCAGTTCCTGAACTCTGGCTATATTTTGACTACGTTTACCTTTTTATTACTATTATTATTATTATTATTAAACAAGTGTGATTTAACTGTACTTCTGTCTCAGTCTGATTCATGGTTTCTGACACCACGCTTCCCTTAAAGGGACCATAACCCAAATATCAGTGCTATATAGCACCCGTCCAGGACCCAACCTTGGTGTCCTGTACATTACCCCCCCGCCTAAATGTGGAGATGTTGGAGGCACCTATCAACACTCGGGAGAAGGCATCGGCATTCTAATGTTGTCTCCTGGGTCTGTGCTCTACCACAAAATTGAACTCCTGGAGAGAAAGGAACCATCTTGTCACCCTGGCATTGGTGTGCTTGTTCTGTCTCATCCAGGTCAATGGGGCATGGTCTGACACCAGGCAGAACCTCCTACCTAGAAGAAAGTACCGCAGTGAGTCCAGAGCCCATTTGATGGCAAGACACTCCTGCTCCACTACAGCATAGTTTCTCTCTGCTGTCGTCAGCTTTCTACTCAGAAAAACTATGGGGTGCTCTTCCCCATTGACCTCTTGAGACAGGACTGCTCCTAACCCTTTGCATGATGCATTTGTCTGCACCACAAAATCCTTAGCAAAATCTGGAGCTACGAGCATTGGGTGCTGGAACAATACCATCTTAAGCTTCTAAAAAGCTTCTTAGGCATCGCCATTCCACTTTATCATCACTGACTTTCTGTCCTTGGTCAAGTCAGTCAATTGTGCAGCAATTATAAAAGAAAAAAACGCGCTAAAGAGCAATTATAAATGCTGAACTGCAGCTGCAACAAAAAAACCCACTAATATCAGTGTGATAGACTAAGAAAGATAAACTAAGTGTGCTTACAGTCAGATGGTGAAAACTATGAATGAGTGTATTACCTATATAAATAAATATATAAGCTGTAAATGATTGATGAAATCAAATACCAAATTCAAAAAGTGCTTGTGAGTAAGTAGTAAACTCCAATATTAAATTGAGTGCACATTAATTGACCTAACATATAAATAAATATAATATAATAAAATTTCATAAATTGATAGTGAAACTAAAATAAGAATAATGATGGTATAGGTGAGTATAGTCCATTCATAAGAAGCTTAATGAAGGTGCACCAGTCCCATGAAGGAGAGTCACAAATCCACAGTGCAGCAGCAATGGTGGCAAAGTTGGGGACAAACCTCTGGTAGTAGCCAACTATGCCCAAAAATGCTCTGACCTGCTTTTTGGTTAGGGGAGGGGGCTAGTCCTGCATGGCTTCTACCTTACTTATTTGAGGCTTCACCAGCCCTCTACCCACAATGTACCCTAGGTACTTGGCTTCCTCCATCCCAATTGCACACTTCTCAGGATTGATGGTGAACCTTGCTCTTCTCAAGGAGTCTGTGACTGCCTGAACCCAGGGAAGCTATGGCCTGTGCCAGAGCCTGCTGCTGCTGCTGAGCCATCGCTTCCTTGTGGCATCAGTTTGCCTCTGCTGAGGCTTGTTGCTGGGTCATGGTGGCTTGCACCAGTGCCTTGATGACCTCCTCCATGCCTTTCCCTGCTGTTTGCAGTGTCTGAGCTGACTTCACCCAAGACCCAATAGGTACACTGTCTTTTTAAATGTCAGTTTTCAGTTTTAAATGGCTTTTGTGGCTTCAAATGCACTCTGCCCACATCCAGGGCACCAGTTGTAAAGTTTGGGGGATTGTAGCACTACAGGACCCAGGTGCAAAGATGGTAAACTTTAAACGTTAAAGAAACTTTTATTTGCAGCAGGAAAAACAAAGTAAGGCTTCCAGCAGCACACAAGAATGAAAACACAAAATAAAAAAGTCTGCTTGTCTTTAGCACAAAGAAAATGTAAAAAGACACCTACAGTTCATGGTTGGGTCTTCACCTCAAGGTTTTAACACAGCTTTCTAAGACAGGTGTATTCACACAACTCTTCCTCACCACATCTAACACTACTTCTGTCTTTAAGAGCTGTTTCCTGGAGGCTCTTAACCCTGTGTGTGCTGGAATCCATGTACTTAGGGGTGGAGGCCCTTTCCCACCCGAATATCACTTCAGGGCCTCTGAAATTTCGGGTGCCAAATATTTCTCTATTAACACAGAGAGAACTGTAAGTCAGTCCTCTCCTGATTATGGCTATTCCCGAGAATTCCTCACCCATCCTGGGTGACCCCCTGAATACTTCCACACTTCCCTTAAAGGGACCATAACCCAAATATTGGTGCTATATAGCACATGTCCAGGACCCAACCTTGGCGTCCTTAGTAAGAAATCAAAATAGCTTAAGGCGGAGCTCCACCCAAAAGGGGAAGCTGCACTTGTCTGCTTCCTCCTCCCCTCCATTGCCACATTTGGCACCTTTTGGGGGAGCGGGTTTGACCCCCCTCCTCCTTCCCCCGCAGTCAGCCAATTCACAGAGCACAGCGTTATTCGCTTAGTGGAGATGGCGGCACCTGCACCCAATAGCCAATTGAAAAATTGGCTCGGGTGAAGGCACCGCTGGATTCCTGGATAGGTAAATGCCCAAATTTTAAAAGTCAGCAGCTATAGTATTTGTAGCTGCTGACTAAAGATGAGCTCAGGCATGTTCGCAAACAGCACGTGCAGAGCCCGCCAGGAAGTCGGCACTGCACAGCGCTAATCACAAGCAGTGAGACATTGTCCCGATGTGCGACTGCAGAGATCGGGAAATGTCTCACTGCCTGTGATTAGTGCTGTGCCGACTTCCTGCACATGCTATTTGTGAACACACCTGAGCTCATCCTTACTGCTGATTTTACATTTTTTCTGCAGGAGCCTGGAGCTCCTCTATAACAACTTGCCAACCAGCCACAGTACGTATACTGTGGCAGGTTGGCTCTATTGCGCAAAAGGATGTACCTATACATCGTTTTGTGTAATAGATACTGTGGACGTGTGTCTGATGCGCACCTCGGGAGCGCGCATGGGTCCAGTGGACTCGATGTCCACCGGCCACCCACGATCACTTCACAGAGAGGCAGAACGGAGATCTGCCTTTGTAAACAAGACAGATCCCTGTTCTGACAGGGGACAACATCTCCTAGTAATTAGGGATGAGCTGAAAACCCCCCTGTTCGGTTCGCACCAGAACATGCGAACAGGAAAAAAGTTCATTCGAACACGCGAACACCGTTAAAGTCTATGGGACACGAACATGAATAATCAAAAGTGCTAATTTTAAAGGCTTATATGCAAGTTATTGTCATAAAAAGTGTTTGGGGACCTGGGTCCTGCCCCAGGGGACATGGATCAATGCAAAAAAAAGTTTTAAAAACGGCCGTTTTTTCAGGAGCAGTGATTTTAATAATGCTTAAAGTCAAACAATAAAAGTGTAATATCCCTTTAAATTTCGTAGCTGGGGGGTGTCTATAGTATGCCTGTAAAGGGACGCATGTTTCCTGTGTTTAGAACAGTCTGACAGCAAAATGACATTTCGAAGGAAAAAACCCATTTAAAACTACTCGCGGCTATTGCATTGCCGGTCCAACAATACACATAGAAGTTAAAAATGGCATGGGAATTCCCCACAGGGGAACCCCGAACCAAAATTTTTTTTAAAAATGACGTGGGGGTCCCCCTAAATTCCATACCAGACCCTTCAGGTCTGGTACGGATTTTAAGGGGAACCCCGCGCAAAAAAAAAAAAAAACGGCGTGGGGTCCCCCCAAAAATCCATACTAGACCCTTATCTGAGCACGCAACCTGGCAGGCTGCAGGAAAAGAGGGGGGACAAGAGAGCCCCCCCTCCTGAACCGTACCAGGCCACATGCCCTCAACATTGGGAGGGTGCTTTGGGGTAGCCCCCAAAACACCTTGTCCCCATGTTGATGAGTACAAGGGCCTCATCCCCACAACCCTGGTCGGTGGTTGTGGGGGTCTGCGGGCGGGGGGCTTATTGGAATCTGGAAGCCCCCTTTAACGAGGGGACCCCCAGATCCTGGCCCTCCCCCCTGTGTGAAATGGTAAGGGGGTACTTACCCATACCATTTCACTAAAAAACTGTCAAAAATGTTAAAAATGACAAGAGACAGTTTTTGACAATTCCTTTATTTAAATGCTTCTTCTTTCTTCTATCTTCCTTCATCTTCTTCTTCTGGTTTTTCTGGGTCTTCTGGTTCTTCCTCCGGCGTTCTCATCCAGCATCTCCTCCGCGGCGTCTTCTATCTTCTTCTCCTCGGGCCGCTCCGCACCCATGGCATGGGGGGAGGCTCCCGCTCTTCTCTTCATCTTCTTCATCTTCTTCTCTTCTTCTTTTCTTCATCTTCTTCTCTTCTTCATTTTCTTCTCCGGGCCGCTCTGCATCCATGCTGGCATGGAGGGAGGCTCCCACTGTGTGACGGCGTCTCCTCATCTGACGGTTCTTAAATAACAGGGGGCGAGGCCACCCGGTGACCCCGCCCCCTCTGATGCACGGTGACTTGACGGACTTCCCTGTGACGTCACGGGGAATGCCACAGGGAAGCTCTCTTGTCCCCCCCTCTTTTCCTGCAGCCTGCCAGGTTGCGTGCTCAGATAAGGGTCTAGTATGGTTTTTTGAGGGGACCCCACGCCGTTTTTTTTATTTTTTTGGCGCGGGGTTCCCCTTAAAATCCGTACCAGACCTGAAGGGTCTGGTATGGAATTTAGGGGGACCCCCACGTCATTTTTTTAAAAAATTTTGGCCGGGGTTCCCCTTAATATCCATACCAGACCTGAAGGGCCTGGTATGGAATTTAGGGGGACCCCCACGTCATTTTTTTTTTTAAATTTTGGTTCGGGGTTCCCCTGTGGGGAATTCCCATGCCGTTTTTATCAATGAACTTCTATGTGTATTGTCGGACCGGCAATGCAATAGCCACGATTTTGCTGTCAGACTGTTCTAAACACAGGAAACATGCGCCCCTTTACAGGCATACTATAGACACCCCCCAGCTACAAAATTTAAAGGGATATTACACTTTTATTGTTTGACTTTAAGCATTATTAAAATCACTGTTCCTGAAAAAACGGCCGTTTTTAAAACTTTTTTTTGCATTGATCCATGTCCCCTGGGGCAGGTCCCCAAACACTTTTTATGACAATAACTTGCATATAAGCCTTTAAAATTAGCACTTTTGATTTCTCCCATAGACTTTTAAAGGGTGCTCCGCGGCATTCGAATTTGCCGCGAACACCCCAAATTGTTCGCTGTTCGGTGAACTTGCGAACAGCCAATGTTCGAGTCCCTACTAGTAATCAGGAACAGTGATCTCTGTGTTGTCTCAGTGAGCCAATCCCCCACACAGTTGGAACACACCCAGGGAACAGTTAACCCCTTGATCGCCCACTAGTGTTAACCCCTTCCCTGCCAATGTCATTTATACATTGATCAGTGCATTTTTTTAACACTGATCACTATAATAATGTCACTAGTCCCCAAAAAGTGTCACTTGGGGTCAGACTTGTCTGCCTCAATGTTGCTGTTCACTGCCATTACCAGTAAAAACATAAAAAAAAAAGAAAAAAACAAAAACATGATAAATGAAGTATAAAGTATAAAAGGTAATATTGGAAAAAACGGAACACTTAGAATGATAAAATAAGAAAAACGGAGCTAGAGTAATTCCATCGATGTATCGATCGATGACAGGAAATGTGTATGGGAAAAGGGAAAATGTATTCCTAATATGACTGTATGAAAGTGGCCAATCGTGGAGATGGGTAATGTATAGAGAAGGGAAAAAGAAAATACAAAAATAAAAATGAAAATAAAAATTAAGATAAAAATAAATGAAAAATAAAGATAAATAAAATAAAATACAAAAAATGATAATGTAAAAAAGAATAAATAAAAATGATAATCAAAATAAAAGTAAATATAAGTAGAAATAAGAATAAAATTAAAAATAGAAATAAAAATAAAGACAAAAGCAAATGAAAAAAATGCCCATATTTGTTCAACCACTTAGTGGCCCATCCAATACCATATACATGTATAATCCATCATCACAGGTTCACTTGTTTTGTGTTGGCAATGGATGCATGCAGATGTATGTGTATATAAGGTATAGATATGTGTGTATGTGTGTAAATATTAATTTACCATTTTACCATTTACAGATATCTTCATTAGTGTCACATTTAATCTTGATTGATCTTTAATGGTTGTGTTTTTTCATTTTTCATATGAGTGTTTGGCACATCAGTGCACATTTCACATATCAATCAATATTGTACCAGATATTTTTTATTTTGTTTTCCTCTTTTTTTAATTTTTAATTTTAAAACAATTTCTTTAGACCTTGTTTCATACAAGTTTGATTTATCATTTTATTTTTCACTTTATTTTTACATATATATTTTTTTACTGTATTTATCACTTGTGCATACAGATTGTAAGCGCACTTTTTCACAAATTTTTTGGATTATCTCACACGGATATTGGTGTTTTATTAGTGCAGCTATCATTCTGTTCTTTATTCAGGCTCTCTAGCGCGGTTTTCCAAACTAGTACAAAAAGTGAGGTCTGCAAAATACTCACTATACCTCTCAGCAACTAGCTTGGGGTGTCTACTTTCCAAAATAGTGTCATTTGGGGGGGGGGGGGGTTGGGGGTTTGTGCCACCTGGGCATTCCATGGCCTCCGAAACTGTGATAGGCAGTGAAGAGTGAAATAAAAAATGTACGCCCTTAGAAAGCCTGAAGGCGGTGATTGGTTTTTTTGGGGTCCAGTACGGGGCTAGGCTCCCTAAAAGTCTCACATATGCAGTATCCCCATTCTCAGGAGAAGCAACAGAATGTATTTTGGGGTGTAATTTCACATATTCCCATAGCATGTTTGAGCAATATATCATTTAGTGACAACTTTATGCAAAAAAAAAAAAAATGTGTCTTCTTCTCTCAACTTGTGTCACAATATAAAATATTCCATTGACTCGACATGCCTCTCAGCAAATAGCTTGAGGTGTCTACTTTCCAAAATGGGGTCATTTGGGGGGGTTTTGAACTGTCCTGGCATTTTATGCACAACATTTAGAAGCTTATGTCACACATCACCCACTCTTCTAACTACTTGAAGACAAAGCCCTTTCTGACACTTTTTGTTTACATGAAAAAATTATTTTTTTTTGCAAGAAAATTACTTTGAACCCCCAAACATTATATATTTTTTAAAGCAAATGCCCCACAGATTAAAATGGTGAGCGTTTCAGCTTTTTTTTTTCACATAGTATTTGCGCAGCGATTTTTCAAACGCATTTTTTTGGGAAAAAACGCACTTTTTTAAATTTTAATGCACTAAAACACATTATATTGCCCAAATGTTTGATGGAATAAAAAAGATGATCTTAGGCCGAGTACATGGATACCAAACATGACATGCTTTAAAATTGCGCACAAACGTGCAGTGGTGACAAACTAAATACATTTTTAAAAGCCTTTAAAAGCCTTTACAGGTTACCACTTTAGATTTACAGAGGAGGTCTACTTCTAAAATTACTGCCCTCAATCTGACCTTCACGGTGATACCTCACATGCATGGTGCAATTGCTGTTTACATTTGACGCCAGACCAACGCTTGTGTTCGCCTTTGTGCGAGAGCCTTTATTTTTTTTTTGCTTTTTTATCTTATTTTTAAACTGTTCCTTTCATTTTTTTTTTTAATCATTTTTATTGTTATCTCAGGGAATGTAAATATCCCCTATGATAGCAATAGGTAGTGACAGGTACTCTTTTTTTAAATAAATTGGGGTCTATTAGACCCTAGATCTCTCCTCTGCCCTCAGAGCATCTGACCACACCAAGATCGGTGTGATAAAATGCTTTCCCAATTTCCCAATGGTGCTGTTTACATCCGGCGAAATCTAAGTCATAAAATGCTCGTAGCTTCTGGTTTCTTAGGCCATAGAGATGTTTGGAGCCATTCTGATCTCTGATCAGCTCTATGGTCAGCTGGCTGAATCACCGGCTGCATTCTCAGGTTCCCTATTGGGACAGGAGAGCCAGAGAAAAACATGGAAGACGGGGGGGGCATTCCCTCCGACTGCTTGTAAAAGCAGTCTAGAGGCTAATTAGCCACTAGGATTGCTTTTACATGAAAGCCGACCGCTGGCTGAAAAGAATGATACCTAAATCTGCAGGCATCATTCTGGTATAACCACTCAAAGTCCAGCAACATACCAGTACGTTGCTGATCCTTGTTGGGCATATATTGTAAACTTTTTGTTCATGCAGCCTGTGGGCTGAACAAAAAAAAGAGATTGATCGGTGGGTATGCCCACCATTAGAATACCTTCCTTCATCCACCTACTTCTAATGATGGGCATACATGCACCGTATATATATATGCTGAAGCATGGGGGCATCCTCCCGCAAAAGTTAGGAGCAAATCGCTCCTCCGCCCTCTGCTGCCCCCATGCTTCGGCATATATGCTGAAGTATGTAACTGTGGTGGTGAAATCACCTCCGACAGCGCTGGAGTCACGGCTTTATGTATCGTGAGAGCAAACGCTGTTGCTGTCAAGATAAATGAATCTGCGCTGTAACTGAATGGCATACCTGCTAAACAAATGATGGTTAACAATAAAACAAAGTAACATTACAGTATAACAGTAAGACTTACCATACCTGCAAAGCAAACACAAAAAAACATAGTAAAAAATAGTAAAAACATTTAACGCAACCTGTGCCTAAAATATATATATGCCGAAGCATGGGGGCATCCACCTGCAAAAGGTAGGAGCAAATCGCTCCTCCACCTACTGCTGCCCCCACGCTTCGGCATATATGCTGAAGTATGTAACTGTGGTGGTGAAATCACCTCAGACAGCGCTGGAGTCACGGCTTTATGTATCGTGGGAGCAAACGCTGTTGCTGTCAAGATAGGTAAATCTGCTCTGCAGCTGAATGGCGTACCTGAAAACAAAAAAATCATTAACAATAAAATACAGTAAACAGTAAAGTATAAAAAAATTGCACATCTGAAAAGCAAACATGGTAAAACATAATAACAATAAAACATTGCAGAATAGAATACACTAAAAAAGAGCAAAACAATAGAGAGAGAGAGAGAGAACAATAAAACGACAACTATTTTTGTTTTTTTATTTTATATTTTTTTGTGTTTTTATTTTTTTTTACTTTTTTTTTTTTTTTTTTTTACAATTTTTTTTGTAACTATAACTTTTGTAACTGGTACCAGGTTTGGGTCTGGTGCGATGGCATCTTGGGAGACCCTATGTTAGTGTGCCTAGTCTGTGCAGTTCTGTACCCTACGCTAATACTCAACTAGTGAATGGTAGCATTCAAAACATTCACCAATGCAAAGACCAGGATTGTCAGGACAGGAGGGACAATAATAGCGAGTGTCACGTCTATATCCGCGCTTGCTGCAGACACAACATCTTCTTTGGGGGGCTCGTTGGGTAGGGGTACTCGAGAGGACAGGGGAAGATGAGGTGGAGCACCGTCTGGAAACAGAAGGGCTCTGACGATCTCTTCCTGGAATTTAAGGAAGGATCCAGTCCGTCCTGAAGCTCTGTATAGCACATGAGTGTTCAGCAAAGCCAATTGAAATAAATAAACAGACACGTTTTTGTACCAGCGTCTGGCCTTACGGGCAACTAGGTACGGAGCCAACAACTGGTCGTTGAGGTCCACCCCTCCCATGTTAAGGTTATATTCATGGACACAGAGGGGTTTCTCCACAACACCAGTCGCCATAGTAATTTGGACCGTCGTGTCTACATGAAGGGAGGTAAGAACGAAAACATTCTTATTATCCCTCCACTTCATAGTGAGCAAGTTATTACACTTCAAGCAGGCTCTCTCCCCCAGCCTAAGAAGGGAATCTACAAGCCGCTGGGGAAAGCCCCGGCGATTAGATCGCACGGTGCCACATGCTCCAATTTGATGATCAAACAGGTGACTAAAAAGTGGCACGCTCATGTAATAATTGTCCACGTACAAGTGGTACCCCTTTCTGAATAAGGGTGACACCAAGTCCCACACAATCTTGCCAGTGCTTCCTATGTAGTCAGGGCAGTTTGTCGGCTCTACGTGACTATCTTTGCCCTTGTAAACCATAAAACTACATGTATAGCCTGTGGCCCTGTCACAGAGCTTATACATCTTGACCCCATATCTGGCACGCTTGCTGGGAAGGTACTGTTTGAATGACAAGCGGCCAGAAAATGTAATCAGGGACTCATCAATGCAGACAACTTGATGGGGAGTAAACAAGTCTGCAAAACGTTGGTTGAAGTGGTTTACGAGGGGCCGAATTTTGTAGAGCCGATCGTATTCAGGGTCTCCACGAGGACCACAGAGTTCATTGTTGTTGATGTGCATGAACCGCAAAATCTGCTCATATCATGCCCTGGCCATGGAGGCTGAGAACACGGGCATATGGTAAATTGGGTCAGTGGACCAATATGACCGCAATTCACTCTTTTTATTTATGCCCACGTTGAGGGAAAGGCCCAGAAAGATCTTAAATTCGGAAACCGTAATTGGTTTCCAATCTCTGGCAAGGGAGAACTGGGGAATAGTGGTGATGTGTTGACCAGCGTACAAATTGCTTTGGTCCACAATAGATCTATAGAGATCTTCGGTGAAAAACAGTGAATAAAAATCCAGTGACGTAAAATCAACTGTTTCCACCTGAATGCCGGGTTGGCCAGTGAATGGGGGAAGTACGGGTGCTGCAGAAGTGGTGGGTTCCCAATTCGGATTGGAGAATGTAGCAGGAAGGGCACTATGGGCACGACGGGCCTGTGTTCGTCTTCTTGGTGGCTGCGGGACACTACTTGTGCTTGCCACCTCGCCAGCTTGAACTGCACTTATGGGACTCGCCACGTCACCAAGTGTTACTGCAGTGCTGGATGTACGACCAGGGTGTACTAGACCGCTGGTGCTTGCCAGTTCACCAGAAGGAATAGAGGTGCTAGTACTTCTCTGCTCCATATGAGGGACCTGCGGTTCTTGCACATCAAGGACAGAAGAAAAAGTTCGGGGTCTGGTACGCCTGACCTTGGCAGGGACCACAACTTGGTCGTCAGAGCTATCTGTCATGGAGCCGCTGTGCTCTACAGAATCGTATTATGAGCCTGAATCTGACAGATGAGTGACTTCCTCTTCACTATCTGTCATGCTCAGAAACGTGTAGGCCTCTTCACTAGTGTACCTTCGATTTGCCATTTTGGGCTCCAAATTTAATGGTACACTAGTGAGACTCACAGGTAAAAAAGCTCCTGACTGTTAGCGACTGTATCAAAACGCTACCAAAAAAACTGTTAGCCATCACAGGGATCAGGCCTGACTCTGCAAATGCTGCAGTTATGTGTGCTTAGTGTTTTGTAAGTGACAGTGATTGATCGATACTGCACTTGGGTGGGCTGGGCTGGGCCGAGGGGCAAAACGCAGGTGCTAGCATTTATCTGGGCTGATCCCACTAACACTGCGTTTTTGGGAACCCTAAACTGCTGGGGACGCTAGTATAGATCTGATCAGATCAGATATTGGGAGGTGTATGCTGCGTGTGTGGGTGTTAGCGCTACTGGCACTAGCCTGACGCTGCCTGGAGTGATGCAGACCTTATCTGATCCTAAAACCTAACTTATATCACCGCCGGGCGATCAGGGGGTTAAACCTTTATTAGGTAATAAACGGTGGGTGCCCTGAAACTATAAAAAATAAACTAACTAACCAGCGTCACCCGTAACATTTATACGGTGATCACTGGTGCACTGGTGAAAGGGTTAACTATGGGGCAATCAGGGGGTTAAAACCTTTATTAGGTAGTATATGGGGGTCCCTGTCGCTATAAAACACTGATGGCGAACCTATATACTTACCTCCCTAACTAGCGTCACCAGTGACACCAATACAGTGATCAGATAAACGATCGCTTAGTGACACTGGTGACGGGGGTGATCAAGGGGTTAACCTTTATTAGGGGGTTTAGGGGGGTATCCTAGACCTAAAGGGGGCTAACCCTAACTGCCCTACCACTTATAACAGTCACAAACTGACACCAATGCAAAAAAAAAAAACTGCTCTTGGTGTCACTGTGACAGGGGTACAGGGGGGTGATCGGCTGGTGATGGGGGGTGAAAAGTGTGCCTAGTGTGTTCTACTGTTAGTGTAGTGTTGGTGCAAACTTACTTGATGTCTTCTCTCCTCGGCGCCGGAACGAAAAGACCGGCTCGAGGAGAGATGACATCACTTCTTCTGCCGCTGTTTACATTACAGAGGCAGAGGAAGGATTTAATTGGCAGGGAGCGATCGCGGGGGGTGGCCACGAATGGATGGCCTCCCCCTTACCTCCGATTGCCGGGGGAGAAATACCGACCGCCTCGGGCACCCGTACCCGTACGTTAATTTGCCTGCCCGTGCCATTCTGCCGACGTATATCGTCGTGAGGCGGTCGGCAAGTGGATAATCTTTTACTTAGAGATAAGTAAGATAAGATAATCTTTTACTTTATTTTATATTTTTTTATTATTTTTTTTCATTTGCTTTTGTCTTTATTTTTATTTTCATTTCTATTTTTAATTTTATTTTTATTTTCTAGTTTTATTTTTATTTTGATTCTCATTTTTATTTATTATTTTTTCATTATCATTTTTTTTTACTTTATTTTATTTATCTTTATTTTTCATTTATTTTTATTTTCATTTTTATTTTAGTATTTTCTTTTCCCCTTCTCTATACATTACCCATCTCCACGATTGGCCACTTTCATACAGTCATATTAGGAATAAATGTTCCCTTTTCCCATACACATTTCCTGTCATCGGGATTTTATAATTATTTTATCATACTAAGTGTTCCGTTTTTTCCATTATTACCTTTTATACTTTATACTTCATTTATCATGTTTTTGTTTTTTTTTGCCACCTGTCATTTAACTTTAATTTTCCATCATAGTCTCATTTCATCACCAGTTCACTTTAGCATAGATGATAGTTGTCTATATTAGTTCTTATTGAACAAGCCTGATCCCCATTAGTGCTCAGTGTGGTTTATCTCTGGCTTATCATGTGACTGGGACATAATATATACCACTTCTAAGATGGCCCCATCAGAGCCTGAGGAAGAAGCATGCATGCTTCGAACGCGCTCACCCTCCCGCTGAACTTTAATCTGGAAGTGACAACATCGCAGCAGGATGTTCTGGTGTTCACAGGTCCCTCCCCCGGGATACTGAAGGCATTGGACTCCACCAATGCGTTCGCTACCGAGGACGGCTTCTCGGTACACACCGGTCCCAGCCCTGCATCCTCTGGATAAGTGCGGATGACACCCATTATACATGCCTGTCTCTCTCATCTGTTTGTGAGTGTATTCGCTATTTTTTTACATTGCATCCATTAAATTTTTTATATACTACGCTTAGAAGGCGCTGCTTTCTTTCCCTCACTTTGTTTCAGATCAACTTCTATCTGCAAGCAGGCAGCCTTCCTTCCTACTAGTTTTTACTGCTTTTATGGACATTGCCAAATGGACTTTATTTAAATCATTTATGTGCTGGTTTATCAGCTGCATCCTCACCCAGAGCGCGCTCAATCCACCTCACTTTGTTTGCACTTTATATCGCAAAAAATGGCCTGGTCATTAAGGGGTTAAATCCTTCCAGGGGCTGAAGTGGTTAAAGAATTCAGGAATGTTAGTTGTTGTTGTATATTTCCTAAGAGTGTCTGAACTAAATTCATATTGTTTATTAAGTTACGGTATTTATTTTTGCAGTAAACGGCTGGAGGAACTGTTTCGAAATTCTATTTATAATTCAGGCACCGCCCTTTTATGAATTATTTTTTAATTCACTAAGCCCCTGTATTTGATTTGATTATATTGTTTCTCCACTTATAACACCACAATCAGATTACACAACAGTGTATACAATTGAGACTTAAGTCATACTGTAATTGAATGTTATAAAAAATGGCCTTTCCTTTTCAAACTGCAGTGCTGTAACTTTCTGTAAAATACAAAGCAATATGGCTACCTGGAGGCGTTTGGTACACAGATCGTCTACAGAACACTCCCTACAAATGTAATTTCCTGCTTGAATGATTGGCTTACTGATTTTCCCAGAAGTCTGCACAAAGATACTAGTCAGATTTTTTATGATTTATGAATAATAATTATAAAACCACTCTCAAACAGATTCAATATGCACATGGACACAGACAAACAGCTATTTCTTCAAAATAATAAAAGGTAGAAATCTGCAACAAAGTTTGTTAAAATCCTTTCAAGGTACATAAATCACCCAGAGGAGATTTTTTTTCCCCAACAAAAGTGGAGTTACTCTTTAATCCTATGTATGTAAATGGATCCCAATCATTCACTCAGATGTCTAACAGCCAGATCTAACCCTGCCATTTTGTTTAAATGTTAATGTACAGCACCCCTTACACTCACACACTGTACATACAAAAATGAATGTGTTGGGGCACCTTCATATGAAAATGGCAATTGCCTACACAAGTTATATACCACCATGCAAGCTGAAGTGAGTTCAATAATTTTAGCACCAGACCACCTGGGTAACAGTAAACCTGGGTAAACTGATGACCTGTAGGGGATTTTAAAGTGTCACTTACGAAAAATGTAGGGAATTTAAGTTTTTTGTTGTAGGCACACACACCTTTAACGCCTGACATGTTACATGTTGGGTATCTATTTGCTTGGTGCAACTTCATATTTTCTATTTTACCAAAAAATTGGTAATTTACTGAATTTACAGTATAGGCCCTAAAATTAACTTTATTGTATTCTTTACAGAAATTGTGTGTTTCATAAAGTGGTGCGCTAATATCGTGACATAAACATTTTGAACTACCACTATTTTATTCTCTAGGGTATTTGCTTTTAGAAAACATATGTTTGGAGGTTTTACGCAGTCTTTAGACTGAAATGATTTTTAAAGCATGCAAACAAAAATGAAAAAAATAGAAAAGTGTTTAAACAACATCACATCCTAGTTCTTTTTCTACACTTCATTTAAATCTTTAAGTCAAATAACTCAGTGGCTTCAGTTCTGGTTTATGGCGCCTTATTCATTATTATTACATTTTCAAGTAAATTCAATAACTGAAGGCATCTTTCTACAGTTACAAAAAAAACACAAAAAACGTTCTCTCTGTTTGTAAATCAAAACATACACCTGCATATCAGCTCTAGGTCAGACTCAAACACCGGTAACAGACCCAGTTTGGACACTAGCTTACATTTTTACTTTACAGCTTTTCTGGCAGTTAATTTACAACCTGCACTAAATTTACAAACCTGCACTAAGTTTTCTTCAGATCATATTCTGAGAACTTCCTCAAAATACAACCGATTAAATGTGTTTGGGGTACATAGAGAAAAATTATCATCATTCTCTGAGCAGGGGTTTCTGAGCAGGAGTTTCAAATTGAAATTTTCATATATAACATTTGTTACCTGCCATATTCTATAGGACATCATTTTTTTTGTAATTGTTTTTCTTGGGGTCACAAATACCAGAGCTCATATTTTAAATAGTATGTTTTTTCTTTAAATGTAAATTGTAATATTTGTACTGATAATGAAATAAATTATTTTACATTCTTTGCGTAATGGTTTGACTTTTTTGCTACATTAAAGCCCTTTGGAGAAATGTTGTCATAGTGTAAAGGCTCCAGATCATAGGGCACTGTAATTGACTGCACAATGATGACACTTCAGGAGGCCATTCTACCAGCTCACAAATCATTGGTAGTTGACCGCAGCTGCTGCTGACAGTTCTAGCTGTGCCAGTGCAGCAAAGGGAAGAATATATTTGCATGTGGGCAATAAGGCCCATTCACCATGCTGTCTCATATATGCATTTAGCTTTCATAAAGGGGTTAAAAACAAAGAGGACAGTACTAAATTGTTTACATTTTAGAAGATATTTATAGGTGCTAGAAGCTTTAAAAGCGAACCACGGGGACCATGTCTGTTGGTATTTTTCTGCTTTATCTGTGGATTGGGCTAGAGTATCTTCTATGTAACAGATTTCAGCAACTTTCTTTAACCACTTGCCGACCGCCTCACGCATATATACGTGAGCAGAATGGCACGGGCAGGCAAAATCACGTACCCATACGTGATTGCCTTCCCGTGGGCGGGGGGTCCGATTGGACCCCCCCCCCGGTGCCAGCGGCGGTCGGCATTTGGCTAGGAGCGATGAGAGACGAGGGGGAGACCATCCGATCGTGGCCCCCCCCTCGCGATCGCTCCCAGCCAATGAGGAACATCCCCTGCCTGTGTATAGTACACACAGGCAGAGGATGTGATGTCATCTCTCCTCGGCTCGGCAGTTTCCGTTCTAGCGCCGAGGAGAGAAGACATGTAAGTGCACCAACACACACACACACACACACAGTAGAACATGCCAGGCACACAAAACACCCCCGATCCCCCCCGATCGCCCCCGATCCCCCCCCAATCACCCCTCCCCCCTCCCTGTAACACTGACACCAAGCAGTATTTTTTTTTTTTTTCTGATTACTGCAGGGTGTCAGTTAGTGACAGTTACTGTGGTAGGACAGTGAGTGTTACCCCCCTTTAGGTCTAGGGTACCCCCCTAACCCCCCCTAATAAAGTTTTAACCCCTTGATCACCCCCTGTCACCAGTGTCGCTAAGCGATCATTTTTCTGATCGCTGTATTAGTGTCACTGGTGACGCTAGTTAGGAACGTAAATATTTAGGTTCACCGTCAGCATTTTATAGCGACAGGGACCCCCATATATTACCTAATAAATGTTTTAACCCCTTGATTGCCCCCTAGTTAACCCTTTCACCACTGATCACCGTATAACCGTTACGGGTGACGCTGGTTAGTTCTTTTATTTTTCATAGTGTCAGGGCACCCGCCGTTTATTACCGAATAAAGGTTTAGCCCCCTGATCGCCCGGCGGTGATATGCGTCGCCCCAGGCAGCGTCAGATTAGCGCCAGTACCGCTAACACCCACGCATGCAGCATACACCTCCCTTAGTGGTATACTATCTGAACGCATCAATATCTGATCCGATCAGATCTATACTAGCGTCCCCAGCAGTTTAGGGTTCCCAAAAATGCAGTGTTAGCGGGATCAGCCCAGATACCCGCTAGCACCTGCGTTTTGCCCCTCCGCCCAGCCCAGCCCACCCAAGTGCAGTATCGATCGATCACTGTCACTTACAAAACACTAAACGCATAACTGCAGCGTTCACAGAGTCAGGCCTGATCCCTGCGATCGCTAACAGTTTTTTTGGTAGCGTTTTGGTGAACTGGCAAGCACCAGCCCCAGGCAGCGTCAGGTTAGCGCCAGTCGCGCTAACACCCACGCACGCACCGTACACCTTCCTTAGTGGTATAGTATCTGAACGCATCAATATCTGATCCGATCAGATCTATACTAGCGTCCCCAGCAGTTTAGGGTTCCCAAAAACGCAGTGTTAGCGGGATCAGCCCAGATACCTGCTAGCACCTGCGTTTTGCCCCTCCGCCCAGCCCAGCCCACCCAAGTGCAGTATCGATCGATCACTGTCACTTACAAAACACTAAACACATAACTGCAGCGTTCGCAGAGTCAGGCCTGATCCCTGCGATCGCTAACAGTTTTTTTGGTAGCGTTTTGGTGAACTGGCAAGCACCAGCCCCAGGCAGCGTCAGGTTAGCGCCAGTCGCGCTAACACCCACGCACGCACCGTACACCTCCCTTAGTGGTATAGTATCTGATCAGATCAATACCTGATCCGATCAGATCTATACTAGCGTCCCCAGCTGTTTAGGGTTCCCAAAAACGCAGTGTTAGTGGGATCATCCCAGATACCTGCTAGCACCTGCGTTTTGCCCCTCCGCCCAGCCCGGCCCAGCCCACCCAAGCGCAGTATCGATCGATCACTGTCACTTACAAAACACTAAACGCATAACTGCAGCGTTCGCAGAGTCAGGCCTGATCCCTGCGATCGCTAACAGTTTTTTTTTGGTAGCGTTTTGGTGAACTGGCAAGCACCAGCGGCCTAGTACACCCCGGTCGTAGTCAAACCAGCACTGCAGTAACACTTGGTGACGTGGCGAGTCCCATAAGTGCAGTTCAAGCTGGTGAGGTGGCAAGCACAAGTAGTGTCCCGCTGCCACCAAAAAGACAAACACAGGCCCGTCGTGCCCATAATGCCCTTCCTGCTGCATTCGCCAATCCTAATTGGGAACCGACCACTTCTGCAGCGCTCGTACTTCCCCCATTCACATCCCCAACCAAATGCAGTCGGCTGCATGTGAGGCATTTTCTTTATGTCCTCCCGAGTACCCCTACCCAACGAACCCCCCAAAAAAGATGTTGTGTCTGCAGCAAGCGCGGATATAGGCGTGACACCCGCTATTATTGTTCCTCCTGTCCTGACAATCCTGGTCTTTGCATTGGTGAATGTTTTGAACGCTACCATTCACTAGTTGAGTATTAGCGTAGGGTACAGCACTGCACAGACTAGACACACTTTCACAGGGTCTCCCAAGATGCCATCACATTTTGAGAGACCCGAACCTGGAACCGGTTACACTTATAAAAGTTAGTTACAAAAAAAAGTGTAAAAAAAAAACAAAAAAAAAAAAAACACATACAAAAATATAAAATAAAAAAAAATAGTTGTCGTTTTATTGTTCTCTCTCTCTCTATTCTCTCTCTATTGTTCTGCTCTTTTTTACTGTATTCTATTCTGCAATGTTTTATTGTTATTATGTTTTATCATGTTTGTTTTTCAGGTCTGCAATTTTTTATTCCTTACCGTTTACTGTGCTTTATTGTTAACCATTTTTTTGTCTTCAGGTACGCCATTCACGACTTTGAGTGGTTATACCAGAATGATGCCTGCAGGTTTAGGTATCATCTTGGTATCAATCTTTTCAGCCAGCGGTCGGCTTTCATGTAAAAGCAATCCTAGCAGCTAATTAGCCTCTAGACTGCTTTTACAAGCAGTGGGAGGGAATGCCCCCCCCCGTCTTCCGTGTTTTTCTCTGGCTCTCCTGTCTCAACAGGGAACCTGAGAATGCAGCCGGTGATTCAGCCAGCTGACCATAGAGCTGATCAGAGACCAGAGTGGCTCCAAACATCTCTATGGCCTAAGAAACCGGAAGCTACGAGCATTTTATGACTTAGATTTTGCCGGATGTAAACAGCGCCATTGGGAAATTGGGAAAGCATTTTATCACACCGATCTTGGTGTGGTCATATGCTTTGAGGGCAGAGGAGAAATCTAGGGTCTAATAGACTCCAATTTTTTCAAAAAAGAGTACCTGTCACCACCTATTGCTATGATAGGGGGTATTTACATTCCCTGAGATAACAATAAAAATGATTTAAAAAAAAAAATATGAAAGGAACAGTTTAAAAATAAGATAAAAAAGCAAAAAAAAATAAAGAAAAAAAAAAAAAAAAAAAAAGCACCCCTGTCCCTCCTGCTCTCGTGCTAAGGCGAACGCAAGCGTCGGTCTGGCGTCAAATGTAAACAGCAATTGCACCATGCATGTGAGATATCACCGCGAAGGTCAGATCGAGGGCAGTAATTTTAGCAGTAGACCTCCTCTGTAAATCTAAAGTGGTAACCTGTAAGGGCTTTTAAAGGCTTTTAAAAATGTATTTAGTTTGTCGCCACTGCACGTTTGTGCGCAATTTTAAAGCATGTCATGTTTGGTATCCATGTACTCGGCCTAAGATCATCGTTTTTATTTCATCAAACATTTGGGCAATATAGTGTGTTTTAGTGCATTAAAATTTAAAAAAGTGTGTTTTTTCCCCAAAAAATGCGTTTGAAAAATCGCTGCGCAAATACTGTGTGAAAAAAAAAAATGAAACACCCACCATTTTAATCTGTAGGGCATTTGCTTAAAAAAAATATATAATGTGTGGGGGTTCAAAGTAATTTTCTTGCAAAAAAAAATAATTTTTTCATGTAATCAAAAAGTGTCAGAAAGGGCTTTGTATTCAAGTGGTTAGAAGAGTGGGTTATGTGTGACATAAGCTTCTAAATGTTGTGCAT
Organism: Aquarana catesbeiana; assembly: GCF_042186555.1. Taxonomy (NCBI): domain Eukaryota; kingdom Metazoa; phylum Chordata; class Amphibia; order Anura; family Ranidae; genus Aquarana; species Aquarana catesbeiana. The sequence goes on from NC_133328.1 coordinate 320,878,634, forward strand.
AAAATGCCAGGACAGTTCAAAACCCCCCCAAATGACCCCATTTTGGAAAGTAGACACCCCAAGCTATTTGCTGAGAGGCATGTCGAGTCCATGGAATATTTTATATTGTGACACAAGTTGCGGGAAAGAGACAATTTTTTTTTTTTTTTGCACAAAGTTGTCACTAAATGATATATTGCTCAAATATGCCATGGGAATATGTGAAATTACACCCCAAAATACATTCTGCTGCTTCTCCTGAGTACGGGGATACCACATGTGTGGGACTTTTTGGGAGCCTAGCCACGCACGGGACCCCGAAGACCAATCGCCACCTTCAGGCTTTCTAAGGGCGTAAATTTTTGATTTCACTCTTCACTGCCTATCACAGTTTCGGAGGCCATGGAATGCCCAGGTGGCACAAACCCCCCCCAAATGACCCCATTTTGGAAAGTAGACATCCCAAGCTATTTGCTGAGAGGTATAGTGAGTATTTTGCAGACCTCACTTTTTGTCACAAAGTTTTGAAATTTGAAAAAAGAAAAAAAAAATTTTTTTTCTTGTCTTTCTTTATTTTCAAAAACAAATGAGAGCTGCAAAATACTCACCATGCCTCTCAGCAAATAGCTTGGGGTGTCTACTTTCCAAAATGGGGTCATTTGGGGGGGGTCTGTGCCACCTGGGCATTCCATGGCCTCCGAAACTGTGATAGGCAGTGAAGAGTGAAATCAAAAATTCACGCCCTTAGAAATCCTGAAGGCGGTGATTGGATTTCGGGGCCCCGTACGCGGCTAGGCTCCTAAAAAGTCCCACACATGTGGTATCCCCATACTCAGGAGAAGCAGCTAAATGTATTTTGGGGTGCAATTCCACATATGCCCATGGCCTGTGTGAGCAATATATCATTTAGTGACAACTTTGTGCAAAAAAAAAAAAAAAATTTGTCACTTTCCCACAACTTGTGTCAAAATATAAAACATTCCATGGACTCAACATGCCTCAAAGCAAATAGCTTGGGGTGTCTACTTTCCAAAATGGGGTAATTGGGGGGGGGGGGGGTTTATGCCATCTGGGCATTTTATGGCATTCAAAACTGTGATAGGTAGTGAGGAGTAAAATCAAAAATGTACGCCCTTAGAAATCCTAAAGGCAGTGATTGGTTTTCGGGGCCCCGTACGCAGCTAGGCTCCCAAAAAGTCCCACACATGTGGTATCCCCATACTCAGGAGAAGCAGCTAAATGTATTTTGGGGTGCAATTCCACATATGCCCATGGTCTGTGTGAGCAATATATAATTTAGTGACAACTTTTTGTAATTTTTTATTTTTTTTGTCATTATTCAATCACTTGGGACAAAAAAAATTAATATTCAATGGGCTCAACATGCCTCTCAGCAATTTCCTTGGGGTGTCTACTTTCCAAAATGGGGTCATTTGTGGGGGTTTTGTACTGCCCTGCCATTTTAGCACCTCAAGAAACGACATAGGCAGTCATAAATTAAAGGCTGTGTAAATTCCAGAAAATGTACCCTAGTTTGTAGGCGCTATAACTTTTGCGCAAACCAATAAATATACACTTATTGACATTTTTTTTACCAAAGACATGTGGCCGAATACATTTTGGCCTAAATGTATGACTAAAATTGAGTTTATTGGATTTTTTTTTTGAACAAAAAGTAGAAAATATCATTTTTTTTCAAAATTTTCGGTCTTTTTCCGTGTATAGCGCAAAAAATAAAAACGGCAGAGGTGATCAAATACCATCAAAAGAAAGCTCCATTTGTGGGAAGAAAAGGACGCAAATTTTGTTTGGGTACAGCATTGCATGACCGCGCAATTAGCAGTTAAAGCGATGCAGTGCCAAATTGTAAAAAGTGCTCGGGTCAGGAAGGGGGTAAATCCTTCCGGGGCTGAAGTGGTTAATCAATCTTGGATAGATGGGAGGTGCGTATTTTTCCAAGGCAGTGGTATTAGTGACTTAACCACATTGAGTAGATGTTTTGTCAATGATTTTTTGTCACGTTTAAGGGGGAAATTCGTGATGTGGAGCAGACAACAAGCTGCATTAAGTTTAAGACTGTCTCCGTGATTTGTCTCACAAGATCCCTGATTTTGTTCCAAAATGTGCTTATTATTGAGCACTCCCACCACACATGTAGTAGAGTGCCTTTCTCTTCCCCAAATCTCCAACAGTAGGGATGACCTTCGAGTTCGAGTCGAACATGGGCTGTTCGCCGAACAGCGAACAATTTGGGGTGTTCGCGGCAAATTGGAATGCCGCAGAACACCCTTTAAAAGTCTATGGGAGAAATCAAAAGTGCTAATTTTAAAGGCTTATATGCATGGTATTGTCATAAAAAGTGTTTGGGGACCTGGGTCCTGCCCCAGGGGACATGTATCAATGCAAAAAAAGTTTTAAAACGGACGTTTTTTCGGGAGCAGTGATTTTAATAATGCTTAAAGTGAAACAAAAAAAGTGTAATATCCCTTTAAATTTCATACCTGGGGGGTGTCTATAGTATGCCTGTAAAGGAAAAAAAGTAATTTAAAACTACTCGCGGCTATTAATGCATTGCCTGTCCGACAATACACATAAAAGTTCATTGATAAAAACGGCATGTGAATTCCCCACAGGGGAACCCCGAACCAAAATTAAAAAAAAAAAAAAAAAAAAAAGACGTGGGGGGTCCCCCTAAATTCCATACCAGGTCCTTCAGGTCTGGTATGGATATTAAGGGAAACCCCGGCCAAATTAAAAAAAAAAGATGTGGAGGGTCCCCCTAAATTCCATACCAGGCCCTTCAGGTCTGGTATGGATATTAAGGGGAACCCCGCGCCAAAATTAAAAAAAAACGGCGTGGGGTCCCCCCAAGAATCCATACCAGACCCTTATTCGAGCACGCAACCTGGCAGGCCTCAGGAAAAGAGGGGGGATGAGAGAGTGTCCCCCTCCTGAACTGTACCAGGCCACATGCCCTCAACATTGGGAGGGTGCTTTGGGGTAGCCCCCCAAAACACCTTGTCCCCCTGTTGATGAGGACAAGGGCCTCATCCCCACAACCCTGGCCTATGGTTGTGGGGGTCTTCGGGTGGAGGGCTTATCGGAATATGGAAGCCCCCTTTAACAATGGGACCCCCAGATCCCGGCCCTCCCCCCTGTGTGAAATGGTAAGGGGGTACAAAAGTACCCCTCCCATTTCACTAAAAAACTGTCAAAAATTTTAAAAATGACAAGAGACAGTTTTTGACAATTCCTTTATTTAAATGCTTCTTCTTCTTTCTTCTTTCTTCTATCTTCTATCTTCCTTCATCTTCTTCTTCTGGTTCTTCTGGTTCTTCTGGTTTTTCTGGTTCTTCCTCCGGTGTTCTTGTCCAGCATCCCCTCCGCGGCATCTTCTTCCCTTCTTCTCCTCGGGCCGCTCCGCATCCATGGAATGGAGGGAGGCTCCCGCTCTTCTCTTCATCTTCTTCTCCATCTTCTTTTCGGGCCGCTCCGCATCCATGACGGCATGGAGGAAGGCTCCCGCTGTGTGACGCTTCTCCTCTTCTGACAGTTCTTAAATAACGGGGGGCGGGGTCACCAGGTCGGACGCATGGGGACATGACGGGACTTCCCTGTGGCATTCCCCGTGATGCCATAGGGAAGTCCCGTCAAGTCACCGTGCGTCAGAGGGGGGCGGGGTCACCAGGTGGCCCCAAACCCCCGTTATTTAAGAACCGTCAGAAGAGGAGAAGCGTCACACAGCAGGAGTCTTCCTTCATGCCGTCATGGATGCGGAGCGGCCCGAAAAGAAGATGAAGAGAAGAAGATGAAGAGAAGAAGATGAAGAGAAGAGCGGGAGCCTCCCTCCGTGCCATGGATGCTAGGCGGCCCGAGGAGAAGAAGGGATAGAAGACGCCACGGAGGAGATACTGGACGAGAACACCGGAGGAAGAACCAGAAGAGCCAGAAGAACCAGAAGAAGAAGATGAAGGAAGATAGAAGATAGAAGAAAGAAGAAGCATTTAAATAAAGTAATTGTCAAAAACTGTCTCTTGTCATTTTTAACATTTTTGACAGTTTTTTTTGTGAAATGGTAGGGGTACTTTTGTACCCCCTTACCATTTCACACAGGGGGGAGGGCCGGGATCTGGGGGTTCCCTTGTTAAAGGGGGCTTCCAGATTCCGATAAGCCTCCTGCCCGCAGACCCCCACAACTACCGGCCAGGGTTGTGGGGATGAGGCTCTTGTCCTCATCAACATGGGGACAAGGTGTTTTGGGGGCTACCCCAAAGCACCCTCCCAATGTTGAGGGCATGTGGCCTGGTACGGTTCAGGAGGGGGGGCGCTCTCTCATCCCCCCCTCTTTTCCTGCAGCCTGCCAGGTTGCGTGCTCGGATAAGGGTCTGGTATGGATTTTTGGGGGGACCCCACGTCATTTTTTTTTAAAATTCTGGCGTGGGGTTCCCCTTAATACCCATACCAGACCTGAAGGGCCTGGTATGGAATTTAGGGGACCCCCCACGTCATTTTTTTTTTAAAATTTGGTTCGGGGTTCCCCTGTGGGGAATTCCCATGCCGTTTTTATCAATGAACTTCTATGTGTATTGTCGGACCGGCAATGCATTAATAGCCGCGAGTAGTTTTAAATTACTTTTTTCCTTTCAAATGTCATTTTGCTGTCAGACTGTTCTAAACACGGGCAACATGCGCCCCTTTACAGGCATACTATAGACACCCTCCAGGTACGAAATTTAAAAGGATATTACACTTTTATTGTTTCACTTTAAGCATTATTAAAATCACTGTCCCCTGGGGCAGGACCCAGGTCCCCAAACACTTTTTATGACAATAACTTGCATATAAGCCTTTAAAATTAGCACTTTTAATTATTCATGTTCATGTCCCATAGACTTTAACGGTGTTCGCGTGTTCTGGTGCGAACCGAACAGGGAGGTGTTCAGCTCATCCCTATCCAACAGCTGTCAGAGATGTGTGGAAACCATTTCTTAAGCTTGTCCCGCATAGCATACCATTGTGTTAGGAGTTTGTATGACGCTTCCTGAGTTTTAGTACTAATATAGCATTTATGTGACATAATGCACGCAGATTTCCACTGTTTGTCAGTTATTTCTACCTGTAGGCATTAGACCATGCACATCTGAATCTGTCCTCCTTTGTCACTTGTATCTTTTGCAGCCAGGTATAGGAGACAGAAGTTGCTCTGTTGAATTGTGCGCCATTTATACAAGCTTACTCTAGTTCTATCAGCTACCTAGAGAAAAAGGATCTTCTTGATTTGCTATTGCGATAGCTACGTAGCAGTGGTGACAGTGGGCACCCCTGCCTAGTTCCGTTTGTGATCAAGACCCTATCCGACAGCGTGCCGTTGATCTTCAGCTGGGCCGACGGTTTGTCATATAAGGCTGAGATCCACGTCAGCATGCGTGGGCCTAGACCAACATGTCTACATGTGTCTAACATATAGTCCCAGGAGACTCTACCCTCGCAATCCCTGTTGTGTGCTGCATGCGTTAGCAGTAGGGCCTTGATCACATTATCCCTCGTATCCCTCCCGGGCATAAAGCCTACTTGTTCTGGACCGATCAGGGAGTGTAGAATTGGCCTTAGTCTGTTTGCCATTACTTTTGCCAGTATTTTTAGATCTAAATTTAGTAAAGAGATAGGTCTGTAACTGGAGCATTCCTTTGGGTCTTTCCCTAGTTTTGGAACAACTGTAATGTGGGCAGACAGAAAGTCAGTTGGTACTGGGTTAGGCAAGGACAGGGCATTCAGTGCCCTATTCAGTGGGGTCATTAGAATAGTGTCAAACATCTTATAATAGATTAATGTGAAGCTGTCTGGGCCCGAACTTTTCCTGATTTGAGGTCTTTTATTGCTGACTTAATCTCTGCCTCCGTTATTTCTTCTTCTAGGGGGATGTCTCTGTTTCCCCTGGTTTGGGAATCCCACTGTCGGTAAGGAAGTCTTGTATGGCTTTCTTTTTGTCTCCCTGTATGTCACGGGGTTTGTGTTGCTGAGGTAAGTTGTATAAGTTCGAAAAGAATTGTTGGAAATGTGTAGCTATAGCTTCAGTGGTGATGTCTAGTGTCCCACTTTGTGATCTGATCCCTGCGATATGTTTTTTTTTAGTGGCTTCTTTAAGTGCTCTAGATAGTAGTCTGCCTGTTTTGTCTCCTGTCTCATAGTAGATCGCTTTTTGAAAAATAACATTCTCTTGGTTTTGTACTCAAATATTGTTTGTAGTGTCTTGCGTGTTTCAAGTAGTTCTTTAGCTGACTGTATCGATAAAGGTTGTTTGTGACTATTTTCTAGTGCATTAATATTGTTTATCAACTTATTAACTTCCTGTTCCTGTCTTTCTTTTTTTTGTGAGCCTAGTTTGATCAGTTCCCCCTGATATAGCATTTATGTGCTTGCCAGATAGTCATGGGGTCCATGTTAGGAGTAATGTTGGTGCTGAAATAGTCCGACAGTGCCGTGGTTATTCTGGGTAGTAGTTCTGAGTCTGTCAGAAGTGAGGAATTAAGTCTCCATATGTTAGATCTAGGGGCTGGTGAACCCAAGTCCATCAGCAGGGATATTGGTGCATGGTCAGATAACGATTGGACACCTATATGAGCGTCTGTCACATTTTGTAGGTCTCTTTGTGTGACGAATAGGAAATCTATACTGTACGTGAGTATCGATTATGCGGGACCGAGTGGTATGAGAAGTCTCTGGAGTCTGGGTGGAGATAACTCCAGGAGTCTATTAATTGTAGGGAGTTGAAAAAGGATTTAATTCTTTTAAGGGCGTTGTATTTGATGCAGGATTTCCCTGAGGAGGAGTCAACTGTTGGGTATATTAAAGTCCCCTCCTAGTAAGAGGAGTCCTGATGTAAACCCTGTCAATTCCCGCACTATTTTTTGACAGAAGGTCACTTGCGCCAAATTGGGGAAGTAAACGTTTGCTAACGTAATGGGTCTGTCGTAGTATGTGCCTTTGAGAAAGACGTACCTGCCCTCAGGGCCTATTAAGCTATCTCTGAGAGTAAAAGGGGCATCTTTACTCACCAGGGTCGAGACTCCTTTGGTTTTGGCAATGTCATTTGTCGCATGGTAAGCTGCCGTAAAGCAGGTATTGGTAAGTTTTGGCACATGTCCTGTCTTAAATTGGGTCTCCTGAAGAAAAGACAAAGTGTGGCTTACCCTTCTTCAGTTCCCTGAGAAGCGATGTCCTTTTCTCTGGGATATTCAGTCCTCTTATGTTGTGTGAGATCACCCTGGGGGACTTCCCCAGTAACGAATAGGTCATCCGTGTAGTCAGATAGTTGGGGTCAGTGGTTATTCCCTGTAATAAAATTCTGAAGTGTTTGTTAACGACCAGTCTCCACTGCAGCTCTTTGTTGGTTGGGTGGGAGATAAGGGGAAGGGGGGTAGAAAAGGAGATAAGAAGGAGAGAAAAGTGTTGTTAGAGAAAAAAGGTATTCAACAACCAGAGTGAATCCAATTTCAAGTAGAGCAAATATATACACTTTAGTCAATATATAAACTGCGCTAAAGTAGATAAATAGTATAACTTATCCTTATCCTTATCCCTTAGAAATCTCGACTCAGGTATACTTTGTGGTGACGTGGGAAGTCAGCGACTAGTATTTAAATGATCCTGTAATAAAATAGGTAATGATTAGTTCAAACAAAACGGAGAAAGAGAACGACACAGCCTCTTTGAGGCACAACTTGTGTTCGGGCCCGGAGAGAACATCTCACCCAGGAACCCCCTGGGTCCCATCTATAACCCTAGTCACCCGTATATGAAATAAAAGTCTACTTCCAGAGGCCATATTCTGGGTTTTCGATGATTTTGAAATAGGTAGTTCAGCCGAGCTGACCTGTAAACCACCATAGTCCATGCCCATTGACCTAGAGGCTAAGGTCCACGTATATCTAGTACGGATCACAGATAGCTGTATACTGCCATATTAGCCTTTTACTGAAACACATCTCATTTTGTAGCTGGCTAGTGACCACTTCAAGGCTTCAACTGCAGTGAACCAAAACCCACAGAAAGGATAAAACATCAACTCGGCTGTGTTTGCTCTGGCCGTTAACTGAGATGGTTCACATAGTTCTTATTCCAGTGTAATGTCAATGTATATATGAGATTGGCTAATATAGTTACATTATGTATATCTTAGTCAATGATGCGGGAGGTTGTTGGGGGGAGTACTGGTGGGAAGATTGCTTATTCAATCAGATTTGTGTGACCTGGAAGGTGTGGGACGTGGGGCGGGAGTCCCCCTTGGTGTACCCCCACCTTGTCCGTGCTTCATTTTCTTGGTCAGTTTTTTGTCAGGAGTAGAGAAGGGGGAGCCGGGCGGGCTTCTGGTGTGTGGGGGCAAAGTAAACTCCTGGTACCATTCAGGCAGATCAATGATTTCTAAATCCAGGGCTGCACAGAATTCCGGAAGGTCATCCAGCGTGCGTAATACCAGTTGTTTCCCTGAGACCGTAACTACAAGGGCAAAAGGGAAGCGCCATGTGTATGTTATGCCTCTTTCCCTGAGTTGATCCAGGAGGGGTCACAGAGCCCTGCGGTTTTTCAGTGTAATCTGTGAGAGGTCCTGGTATAACATAATATGAGCTCCGTTGAAAATGATGTGATCATTCCTCCTTGCTTTCCTCATGATATCCTCCTTAAGTGGAAAACTCTGTAGGCAGCATATTATGTCTCTTGGGGGAGCAGTGTCAGGGCCTCTAGCTCTGAGTGCTCTGTATGCTCTGACAAATTCTAGTGAGCTGTTAAATACTCTTCTCAATGTGGGAATTATCTGTTCACTGTCCACAGACTCAGGGATCCCTCTCACTCTGATATTATTTCTGCGTCCTCAGTTATCGAGGTCCTCCATGTGGAGATTAATTTCAATAAAATGGGAAACATGTGTGTCAGCAATCTTGTCTAGCCTGTGTAACGCTCTGTCTCTGTGCTTCCCCTGCACTTCCAACGCCTCCATCTTGTCTGACAAAACTAGTAGATTAGACTTTAAGTCTGTGATGGCCGCTGAGAACGTGGCTTTGATGTCTGCTGCAAAGCAAGACATATCCGCATATGTGAGGGGTTTGTTGGAGTGTGTCCTACTCCTACCTGTGTCCTCCAGTGCGGATTGCGAGTCCTCGCTAAAGTCTTCCTCCTCCTGCAGTGACCGCGCCATCTTGTGTCCCACCACGTTGCCGCGGTCCGCGGGTTTGGCTTTCAATAGCTCTGAGATGCTTATGAATGAGGAAGAAGCTGGCGTTCGGCGGGCTTTAGAGTGGGGGTGTCTGGTAAGTCAGTCTGCCCATCTCCCGATCCAGGCAAGCAGGGTAGTGAGCTGTCGGCTGTGTCTGTTCGCGGAGCTCCGCTAGTGTGCTGCCATCTCGGTCGATTGCTAGGCCACGCCCCCTAATTTTTGTGATGTTTTTCCTTTCACACATCCATACATACTAGATTATTAAGGTGGTTGTAAAGGTAGTTTTTTACTTTAATGCATTCTCTGCACTAAGGTAAAAAATATTTTAAATGCAGCCCCCCCCCCCCCCGGGACCTGATCCCAGTCTCTTTCCAGCACTGAGCACATCTGCAGCAGCTTCTCTCTCATCTTCCAGCTTTCACGAGCTTGGCTGAGAGCAGGGGGAGCCATTGGCAGAGAGAGGGGGGGGGCCGAGCCAAGCTGTGTGTCTGAATAGTTGCAACGCAAACAGCCCAGCTTGAGAGCAAGCCCGCACGGGTGACCCCATAGAAAGTGGCTTCTATGGAGGGAACTCAAGGGAGCAGAGGAGCCAAGATCACCAGTTGGAGACCCCAGAAGATGATCGGAGCTGCTCTGTGCAAAACCATTTCACAAAGTAGGCAAGTATAACATGTTTGTTATTTTAATGAAAAAAATAAATAAACTTGAAACTTTAATATTACTTGAACTCTCAAGGTTGGAGGAGCTGAAGGGAACAAGACCATGACCACAAAGCCTGAATTTGGGGGGAGGCTCACAGTTTTTTTTTAGAAAATTTTGGTGATCTGAAGAGCTTGGTATGGACTGGGGGGGACCCCTAGCCATTTTTTTCTTTATTTTTACCAGCAGGTTTTTTTTTATTGTTGAGCTGTCAGCGGGGAAACACATTGACAGCTGATGACTCATTGGTTGTCAAAGACGCAGCGGCCTGCTTCCCGGACCCTCTCCTTAACAACGAGCTTACACTGTGCCCTGATTGGGCAAAGCCTTTCCCAATCAGGGTGCAGAATGCACTGTCCAGAGCTCAGTGCATTGCAGGGAGTTTGTTGGGTTGAACACCCGGCAAACACCCTGCAAATTGGGGTGTTTCGGTGAACGGGCAAATGTTCAGCCCAAGGATATAAGAAACAAATAGCTCCGCGCTTAGGCAATAAAGGAACTGCAGCCCCCCCAGCACAGAATAACACCTAAGTGAAATTCTAAATAATGTAGAGTCCCAATTTGGGGCGATCGGCGCTGTTCCACTAAACCCCGTCTGATGTGCAGAAACTAGTAAGGTGTATAAAGTAAATAAACAAATAAATAAATAGTGAGAACTGAAATACATTATTAAATATATAGGAATAGTAAAATTTCAAACGTGTGGGAGAAACATTATTAGTGTGTATGTAGAAAAAGCCCACAAATATATAAAGTGCAATGTGTGTTATCACCTTACTAAAATAGAGGTGATCCAGACAAAATAAAATAAATGAGTATAAAGATAGTGGTAAAATTACCAAAAATCTTAAAAAATTCCTAAGTAAAAAAACAGTGTAAATGTGTACATCAAAAAGTGCTAAAACATATAAATGAGAACCATATGTTCATACGTGCACATAAAAGTGTTTGAAAATTGATTTTAAATAATCAGTCCATAAAAATGTCCCAAAAAGAAAAAAAGGAAGAAAGTCCATAGAACATTCTTCTTAAAGTGCAATAATAAGTTTCTTCAGACATCCAACAGTACTCTTGATGAGATAAACTCTTCCAGCCTTCCAAAGGACCCCCCTATATGCCCTCACTCACCGGAAGAATTCACCCCTGCAGGGGTATCAAGCCTGTAAGCCGTATCCTGCAGCAATGGTCCCTGGTGACAGTCCTCTGTTCGGATCTCCTCTCCTGGTATCCCGATCACTTCCAGTCACTCCCCGCAGGAACATCCATATGAAACAAGAATGAGCCCCATCGCGTGAATCCGTAAAAAACTTTGCTTTATTATAAAATTATAAAAGGAAGCAAACAGTGCTCCGTGGATACCCGTCCCCACAACATCCACGTATGAACCCCGTGAATGGGAGGAACAGGATTACAGAGAGGGAACCGGATTATTCCCACAGAGGCAACGAAAGAAACAGACCAGAGGAAAACGAGGAGGGAAGCAGAAAAAGAAGAAGGGAGTATTAGGCCAAGGGATTTTTAATTTAAGTGATGCAGTTTTTACAGAAGATGAATTGAAGATATTGGACCTGGGACTGAAATACGCACCAGAAAAGAGCATCGATAAATTTGAAGTGTATATTGACTTACAGAAATTTATTAGGAAATTGAAGATCAAAAAACACTATGCTCTGAATAAAGAAGTCATTCCAACGATGGAATCTGATGGTTTTGTCCACACGAAGCTTAGGAACAACTCTATCTTCAATCCCAAGGTCCCAGGGGACCATTGTATTGGTGCTTTTAGACGGATGGTGGAAAATGACTTGGCCAAAATGGAAAAGAAGAAGACGAAAAGTAAGCACATCTGGAAAACAATTAAAGCACTCGGTAAAAGAAAGGAATTGATGATACGACCCGCCGATAATAGGGGTGGGTTAGTGATACTAAAAAAGGAGGAATATGAGGAAGAGATGAACAACTTACTGAGGGTTGAGAATACATATAAAAATTGAAAAGTAACCCCAAACCCAATACGTCAAGAGTTTGAGAAGATTAGTGAAAAAAGGTAGAGAAACAGGCATCTTGAATAAACAGGAAACCAAATACCTAGTTCCAGAATCCACAAAAACTCCTGTTATATATTACTTGCCCAAAATACATAAGAGGCTGAATAAACCACCGGGCAGACCAATTGTTAGTGGAGTGGATTCCCTATTCTCTAGATTAGGAGAATATATTGACCAGTTTTTAAAACCGCTGGTAGTGAGGGGTAAATCCTATCTTAGGGACAGTACCCAACTTATTAATGAATTGAAGACGATCACTGGGATTGAACATTGTTTATTGGCAACGATAGACGTTAACTCCCTGTATACCAGTATTTCCCAGAAGGATGGGTTAAAGGGGGTTGAGAAGGCCCTGTATGAAAGATCAGGTCTCAGACACCAGCAAACTCAATTTATACTAGAAGGACTCCAACTGGCAATGGAAAGTAATTACTTTTGGTATCAGAAAGATTTTTATGTTCAGAAAAAAGGTGTGGCCATGGGTGCCAAGTATGCACCGAGTGTGGCGAACTTATTCATGGACATGTTGGAAGAACGCTATATATATGGTAGAAGTAGGCCTGAAATAAAGTTTTACCGTCGGTACATCGATGATGTAATCATTGTGTGGGAAGGAAGTCCCGAGTCGTTTCAAGATTTCCTGGATGAACTCAATCAGAATGTTTATGATATCTCTTTTACCGGCAAATCCAATTATGACGTGATAGATTACTTGGATTTACAGATTTTTAAACAGGGTGGTGAATTGTCTACAAAAACATTTTTTAAGGTAACGGACCGCAATGGGTATATACCCACCTCTAGTTGCCACCATCCGAAATGGAAAGAGAACATTCCCAAGGGGCAACTTCTAAGAATACGGAGGAATTGTCGGAACATTGAGGATTATCGAGATCAAGCTGATGCCTTAATTAAGAAATTTGCGGACAAAGGTTACAAATTTGATCTCTTAGTCAAATTGAAGGATGAGATACAAAAACTAGATCGGGATTCCTTGTTGGGAAAGGAACAGTGCAATAGAAAAAATTCCCCAGAAGATATAGCTTTTGTAACAGGTTTTAACAACCAATATAGGTCCATTGAATATTTATACACCATTTATACACCTTACTAGTTTCTGCACATCAGACGGAGTTTAGTGGAACAGCGCCGATCGCCCCAAATTGGGACTCTACAAATGTTCAGCCCAAGCTCATGTTCGGGCCAAACCATTTGCCCAACCCCAGTCATGAATATATTAATGAAATGTTGTATCAAAGGGCTTAAAACCCTATCCAAATATCTAGATGTGGATGCATTCACAGACTCCATTCCTGCCATAACCAGTTCCCCTGGTGGATGTAGGGGATCCTTGTATGTAAAATACAGGTATTACTGGGTATCTAGGAATTTAATACCCTAGTAGCAAGAGATTCTATCTTAGTTTGTATAGTGGCTGGAGGCTCACACTCACAGATAAGTAAGTAGAACTATCTGCCAATTGTTTGAAAACTTCCTCTTTTTAATTCACAGCATCCATTACAGCTATTTAACCTCCCTTATCTGCCAGCTTGATAATAATATCTTGCCATGCAGACAGGGAGTGAGAAGCATTAGATTGTTAGGAAAGTGATCTGTCCTTGCTCCTTCAGTGAGCCTCCACTTTCTCCACAAACAGCTATACAGCAGGATATGTAACTTTACTCTTGAATTTTAAACCTTATGAATGTATTGATAAGGATAAAAATAGGAAACAAAGAGTATATGTTTTACAAATATAGCATTTAAATGAAGAAGTCTATATAATCTATATAAAATCTGTTTAAGAACAAACATATTCATTTTTGGCCTTGTGAAATAACCGTTTCCCTTGTTCAAACAGTGAGTTTCACTGAATTTGGACTCATGGAGGAGATATTGCACACTATGTTTGTCTCTGTCATTGTAACTGATGATTGGTTCTCCTACGGGTTTTTGTATACTTTTGCTTATACTAATAAACTTGTTTTTATTATACAGCGTTGCCGTTAAAATCCCACTGACCTGGGGGTATTTTTATTTCCTTATCTTAGGAAAGTGGCAACCTTCATGGTCTAGCTGGATGGGTTTCCCCTTTTGTTAGATCCCACGGGTCACTGCTCCTGAGATTTTCATTTCTCCTGAGGCATCAACTATCCCTTCAATAGGGGTCTGAATTGTATGCTCCAAATTAAATTGATTTTCTTCTTGATATTTAACAATTAGTATTACAAAATTTGCTTTTTTCTTTTAAAGATAAGCATTATGTACAAAAACAGGGTGCATCAATGGGCTCACATGTCGCCCCCCCTCTATGTTTATAAAGGTAATTGAGAATACATATATTTATAACAAAACAAAAGAAAATTCCCAGCATAACTCACCAACCAGCGTGCAAACAACCAAATTATCCTGTCTAACAGTTTGCGCTAAAAAAAGGGTTTCATTTGACCACCCCTCTTTAAAGGCACAGGGATACGTTGGACACCCAGCATATAGCACAATGGCAGCAACAGTGTCCAGTGCATCCCCTCTCCTGTATTCTAACAGTACAAACAATTGGCCACTGCCTCCACCTATAACTGGCTTTCTCAGCAAGGAGCACATGGAAGAGCAATGCATGTCAAACAAAACCAAAGAAAATTCCCAGCTCAACTTACCAACCAGCCTGCAACCAACTGAATTATCCTGTCTAACTTGCAATAAAAACAGGGGTTTAGTTTGCACTCATTTGCAAATACATGCTTAAAGCTGAGTTCCACCCAAAATTGGAACTTCCACTCATTTGTCTCCTCCCCCCTCCGGCCCCACATTTGGCACCTTTCGAGGGGGAGGGGGAGCAGATACCTGTCTTTCACAGGTATCCTGTTCCCACTACCAGGAGCCACAGCACGACCATTGACGTCACCGCTGGGCTCCTCTCCTCCCTCCTCCTTCCCCTGTCGCCGGGCCAGTAGGAGAGAGCAGCAGAGCCTCGCGCATGCGCAGTAGGATTCCTGGGGTGAAGCCATAAGGCTACACTGCCAGCTTCCTTTATCAGCAATGGTGGCGACAGCACCCGACAGCTGATGGAAACATCAGCTGCAGTGCCAGTATCGCTGGACTCCAGGACAGGTAAGTGTCCTATTATTAAAGGCCAGCAGCTGCAGTATGTTTAGCTGCTGGCTTTTAATTTTTGCAGCGGTGGGCAGACCTCTGCTTTAAGCTGCAGAGCCACTTCACGGCACCCCAGTATTATCTGCAGTCCTAACTCTATACATTTTTGAGAGCCTCCATAGTAGAAGCACATGAATACTAATGGATACATAGAGGGCAGATGAGCCTGGAGGGAGCCCACCTCTCCTTTAAGGCACAGGGGCGCACTGGTATTCCAACAGTGTTCCAACAGTTATAAAAACAAAGTGCAGAGCTAAACATATGATTACATATAAATAAAGTGCAACGTGCTATGCCACAAAGTGCATAAATTAATATATTATTAATAGATATTAATATATTAATACAAGTTGCTCAGACTGAAGTCCATAGAAAAAAGTTCCATAAAGAAATCTAAAAAATACGTGCTGAGGATGGAAAATCTGTGTAGTAAGTGTAAAATGGAAAAATCACCAGCGTCTCACCCTTCACACAAACAATTGAAGGCTCACCGAAAACCCAGTGACCACCCTTACTCGTGGTGAGAAAGCGCAGATCTCAGATCCATTTAATAGGAGCCTGGATGTCCTCTCCAATGGCAGTGAATGATGTATGAAGGAGGACTCACAAACAAGCCAGGGGACAACGTCCGAAAACACTCATTGGTCTGATGGCTGGGTGAAGATCAGATCTCTGTGTGTGTAAGGACAGTGAATTGGTTGGTGGAGTGATCTGGTACAAAACGAAGCCCAAAACTGTATACAAACCAGTTATGCTACTGAGAGTTTTCGGA